>NC_064617.1:182831475-183132043 GCF_023898315.1 Schistocerca nitens | reverse complement strand
GCAACATACATCGCGTTTCTACAGAATGATCTGCCAACATTACTCGAAAATGTCCCACTGGAAACGCGTCGACGTATGTGGTATCAGCATGATGGTGCACCTGCACATTCCGCAATTAACACTAGGCTGACCCTTGACAGGATGTTCGACGGGCGTTTCATAGGACGTGGAGGAAATTGGCCAGCCCGATCTCCTGATCTTACACCTCTGGACTTCTTTCTGTGGGGTACGTTAAAGGAGAATGTGTACCGAGATGTGCCTACAACCCCAGATGATATGAAACAAAGTATTGTGGCAGCCTGCGGCGACATTACACCAGATGTACTGCGGCGTGTACGACATTCATTACGCCAGAGATTGCAATTGTGTGCAGCAAATGATGGCCACCACATTGAATATCTATTGGCCTGACATGTCGGGACACACTCTATTCCTCTCCGTAATTGAAAACGGAAACCACGTGTGTACGTGTACCTCACCTCTCATGGTAATATACATGTGCGTCAGTGAAAAAGACCAATAAAAAGGTGTTAGCATGTGGACGTAATGTGCTGTTCCAGTCTCTTCTGTACCTAAGGTCCATCACTGTTCCCTTTGGATCCCTACGTAATTCGGTGCTCTCCGATACACACGATCGAACAGCGGAGGAGTGGTACTCAAGCGTCAACTTTAGGTTACAATATCTCCGGATGTAATTAACATTTTACAATGCAACAAACGGCACTGATAACGTATTTGTTTATATGTTCAGATGTGCTAACAAAACTAACGGGGTTCCATTTAAAGAAATATCAGTTTGTGTTAAAAAACATACTTCCGTGCGTTTTTTTATGGTTTGTATTAACCAATTACACTAGCCCCTCTCCTCACGTTCGGTCTGTGGAATCGGTTCGTCAGTATTTGATGTGGTTTACGAAATATATATATTGTACCAGTGAACAAGTGTTTTTTAATGTTTGATAAAATTAAATTGTGTTTGAAACTGTAACCTCATTTAGGTCTACGCTTTCACACCCTGCAGGCTATGAGCTCTGCTTAGCTTACGTTTTGGTTAAGTTTTCCCATACCACGACGTATCAGTTATCCCACACCACGTTTCGCTTAGAAATTTTCGACTCAAATCACGGTGCTTTATCTCAAATTAATACATTTACCATTCTCCATCATTACCGATAGTGCGAAACATCACGGAAACACCTTGTATATGAACGATTTTTACTCAGTGGCGCAAATAAGGACAGAGTGCAACTGTCACTCATTCGCTATGACTTGGCGCACAGGGACTAATAGCAGTCAGCATATCGCACATTTTGTCCACTCTACAGTAGCGGACAGACTCTGCCACCGCACGCTGATCCGCCTCCGGGCCGCCTCCTTTGTACTTCCGCCAGTCTGCCCCACCCCTGCTCGCTTCTCCCGTCTCCCTTAACTGGTAATTAACCGCAGTGCTCGAGCGAATGGCGCAACATTTCCAGCCAGATTTGACACGGATCTCGCTCTGGTGAACTTGAAGAGGAAGCGAGTCGGGAGGCCGGTAATCGCGCTTTCCAGGCGCACGCAGCAACTGGTTCTGGTTCTGTTCCTGGCCCCGGCTTTATCAGCGCGCGGAACTCTGCCTGCCGACTGCTAGTGGGACGGGTGTGGGGGAGCGGAATTGAAGCCTCGCCGGTAATAAGGCTGAGGCGCGCCGCGCGTCGCGAATAATGCGCTTGTTAGCGGCGCCAGGCACCGGTTCCCACCCCCGCTTCCCCCCCTGTCGCCGAGTTCTCGTCCGGTAATTAAGCAGGCGGCGTGGGCGGGCCGCGGCTGCGCGCAGCGCGCTGGGCCAGGCACGCGCTCTGCATCTGCAGCCCGGCGACACAGCGGACCCCGGCCCTGCGGCCGCGAGTCGGGCTACGAGAGCTGGCACTTCAGCTGTTTCTACACCTGTCGACGGATGAATGAGCTGCCTCATACCAAATAGATACTCATGTGCAGAACTTGAGGGCAAAAGTACACTACTGGCCGTTAAAATTGGTAAACCAAGAAGATCACGTGCTAAAGACGCGAAATTTAGCCGACAGAAAGAAGACGCTGTGATATGCAAATGATTAGCTTTTCAGAGCATTCACACAAGGTTGGCGCCGGTGGCGACACCTACAACGTGCTGACATGAGGAATGGTTCCACCCGATTTCTCATACACGAACAGCAGTTGACCGGCGTTGCCTGGTGAAACGTTGTTGTGATGCCTAGTGTCAGCAGGAGAAATGCGTACCATGACGTTTCCGACTTTGATAAAGGTCGGATTGTAGCCTATCGCGATTGCGGTTTATCCTATTGCGACATTGTTGCAAGCATTGGTCGAGATCCAATGACTGTTAGCAGAATATGGAATCGGTGGGTTCAGGAGGGTAATACGGAACGCCGTGCTGGATCCCAACGGCCTCGTATCACTAGCAGTCGAGATGACAGGCATCTTATCCGCATGGCTGTAACAGATCGTGCAGCCACGTCTCGATCCCTGAGTCAACAGATGGGGACGTTTGCAATACAACAACCATCTGCACGAACAGTTCGACGACGTTTGCAACAGCATAGACTATCAGCTCAGAGACCATGGCTGCGGTTACCATTGACGCTGCATCACAGACAGGAGCGCCTGCGATGGTGTACTCAACGACGAACCTGGGTGCACGAATGGCAAAACATCATTTTTTCGGATGAATCCAGGTTCTGTTTATAGCATCAAGATGGTCGCATCCGTGTTTGGCGACATCGTGGTGAACGCACATTGGAAGCGTGTATTCGTCATCGCCATACTGGCGTATCACCCGGCGCGATGGTATGGGATGCCATTGGTTACACGTCTCCGTCATCTCTTGTTCGCATTGACGGCACTTTGAGCAGTGAACGTTACATATCAAAAGGCCCGTGACCCTACCCCTCATTCGATTCCTACGAAACCCTACATTTCAGCAGGATAATGCACGACCGCATGTTGCAGGTCCTCTACGGGCCTTTCTGGATACAGAAAATGTTCGACTGCTGCCCTGGCCAGCACATTCTCCCGATCTCTCACCAATTGAAAACGTCTGGTCAATGGCGGCCGAGCAACTGGCTCGTCACAATACGCCAGTCACTACTCTTGATGAACTGTGCCATCGTGTTGAAGCTGCATGGGCAACTGTACCTGTACACGCCATCCAACCTGTGTTTCTCAATGCCCAGGCGTATCAAGGCCGTTATTACGGCCAGAGGTGGTTGTGAGTGAAAATGTATTCACATGTCTGTACCAATATATTTGTCCAATGAATACCCGTTTATCATCTGCATTTCTTCTTGGTGTAGCAATTTTAATGGCCAGTAGTCTAGCTTTCGCATGATGTGTTACTTTCCAGTCTCATAGTTCGATGAATCGTGGACAATATGCTACACCATAGTGCACCAGTAATTGTTAGAAATACCCAACGAGACGAAGATAAATAGCACATTCATTCCGAGACAAAAATTATACTGAAGTCACCGCTGTTTATAGTGGTACCGTGAAAACTGGAAAACGCTGGATATGGTACTTAACAGGGTGTGTGATCGCCACGGACGACAATGCATGTCCTGCAGCGCGCTCTCGCTCTTCCCACGAAGTTGGTATGGATTTTTTGTGGAAACGTCCCATTCCTCTACAAGCGTGGTTGACTACTGATGGGTGGTCGGTGGCACCCTGCAGTACGTCACCCCAACACGTCCCACACTTGCTCCATGGGATTTAACTCGGTGGAATGGGTAGGCCAGTCTATTCGACGAACATCCTCCCGTTCCAAGAGGTCCATCCCCCGCGCATTGTTACCCATAAAAATGAAGTCAGGGCCGAACGCACCTCTGAAACTACTCGCAAGGGAAGGCTTACAGTGTCACAATAACGTTTACCCTTGAGTGTACCGTGTTCAAAGATTTGGAGGTCAGAATGCTCATGCAACATTACTTCTCTGTTTTGGTTGGCAGAAGAGCCAACACCGTGTTACTAGAGGAGGCCGAAAGGCACGCGTTTTAGCTCACGCAGGCTGGCGTGAGGTCTGGAACAGGACAAGGAAATTAGAATTTAGAAAAAAGGACGTAGCTGATGGAATACTTAACTTTAATCCGTTAATGGTGAGCGTCGGTCTTGACGGTGCATGATTCAATATCAATAGTAACTGATAGTGGCGCCTTGCTAGGTCGTAGCAAATGACGTAGCTGAAGGCTATGGTAAATTCTCGTCTCGGCAAATGAGAGCGTATTTTGACAGTGAACCATCGCTAGTAAAGTCGGCTGTACAACTGGGGCGAGTGCTATGAAGTCTCTCTAGACCTGCCGTGTGGCGGCGCTCGGTCTGCAATCACTGATAGTGGCGACACGCGGGTCCGACGTATACTAACGGACCGCGGCCGATTTAAAGGCTACCACCTAGCAAGTTTGGTGTCTGGCGGTGACACCACATTCTCCCCACACCATAATGTCTGGACCACCAACATTGATGTCACCCTGGCCACATCTAACATCAGTAGTAACATCCAAAGTTGGGTAGTTAAAGATCAAGTCACTACAAGCGATCACAATCTGATCGTATTTCAGCTCAGTCAGGAAGAGTGCCGCTGGGACATGGGGTGTAAAACACAGTACAACTTTAATAAAACCAACTGAGAACGCCTGGCTCGAGAGTGTAGTATTCCTCCATTGCCCGAGGGTTACCTGGACGTGGATAGGTACGCCGTGGAACTGGTGGGATTAGTAGTTAGAGCGGTAAAAGCCGCTGTTCCGACTAGGAGAAGGGCCGTAGCGGCCTCCCAATCGCCATGGACTGTCGACCTCGAACGTCTGCGCCAGTCTGTACGACGGGCGAGGAAGTACTACCAGCGAAGTGCCATCTGGCCGAAAAACAACACTGGCTGCAGCAATACAGAGAAGCGAAGGAAGCATTCCAGAAAGAATTAAAACAGGTAAGGATGAAGAGCTGGGAGAACTACGTACTAAGACAACTTGAAACTGACCCGTGGGGAGTTCCCTACAAGCTGGTAAGGGAGAAGATAAGGTCCCCAGCGGTCCTCTCCACTCTCAGAGAGGCTGGAAGAACAATAGAGTCCTGGCGGGAGACCGCAGAGGTCCTCCTGCGGACTCTACTTCCAGATGATGAGGAAAATGGAGAAACAGAGACCCAACAGCAAATCCGCAGGGCAGATCAGCAGGAGTACACCAACAACACCAGGGTGTATCCTTTTTCTGAAGAAGAAATTGCTGCACAGATAAAGTCTCTAAAAAGGGGGAAAGCACCAGGGCCAGATGATATAGTAGCGGAGGTGGTACAGTTCCTCGCCCCACAGCTAATAGCACCTCTTACAGGTTTATATAACGAATGTCTCAGGACCGGTAAGTTCCCCAAAATTTGGAAAAGGGCAAATATGGTTATCATCAAGAAGGGCAAGAACAAAGATCTCATGGAGTCAAAGTCCTACAGACCAATATCTCTCCTTGACATCATGGGGAAACTGTTAGAGAAGCTATTGGCTGACAGACTGACCGCACACAGGACTTTGTGCGGGATGAGCGACCGGCAGTTCGGCCTCCGGCCGGGGCGATCGGCGTCTGACGCAATCGCCCTGGCGGCTGAGGTTTGTGGCTCCGCCCCGTACAAATATGTGATCGGCATAATGGTGGACATCAGTGGCGCCTTGGACAACCTGTGGTGGCCCTCGCTCTTCTCCCGTTTGCGTGAGAAGGAGTGCCCAGGGCCCCTCTATGGCTGTCTCAGGAGCTATTGCAGGGACAGGGAGGTCTGGTTATCATCGCCTAGCGACAAGATAAGCAAGACCATTACGAGGGGGTGTCCCCAGGGCTCCGTACTGGGGCCACTCTTTTGGGACGTAAACATAGAACCACTACTAGAAAAACTACAACTGAGCGAGGACGTGCTAGACGTGATAGCCTACGCTGACGACTTCCTCCTGGTGGTCGGCGGCCGTAGCCCTGAAGAACTTGAACCAAAAGTAGAAAGAGCAATAAACATACTAGCTGAATGGTGTCAACAAGCTAAAATGAAAATCGCGCCAAGCAAGTCAACATACCTTCTCCTAAAAGGCAGTCTGGTTAGGCATCCCACGGTAAGAATAGATGGAACACCAGTTCTTCGGCGTCGCGAAGCGCGATATCTCGGAGTAATCATTGATGAAAAATGGAGCTATACATCTCATATCGAAACCATTACACTACGCGCCATAGAAACCCTGAAGAACCTCATCAACATTGGTCACAAAAGATTTCAACTGCCACCTGCTCTTATCAAATTATACCACAATAGCATCCTGTCATCAGTAGTAGGTTATGCGTGTGGGGTCTGGGCACACAGGCTCACGAGGGTGATGCCGGCCATGACCGTGATAAGAGTGCAAAGAAACATGATAATGCGGTCTGTAGGGGCCTATAGAACGACTCCTGGGGGGGGGGGGGGCACTACTGGTGCTAAGGGAACAAGCCGCATGGTACTGGATCGCTAGGGGAAAGATAGACAAGACAAGAGACATTCTGGGGGTTCGGTTAGGAGATAAACTTGCCATAAAAAATAGTGGGGAGGAGTTATGGCAAACATCTTGGGAGAATGAAAAAACTGGTAAAAGGGTCTTTCAGCTGCTACCGAATATTAAAGAGCGGCTTGGGATGACCCACTTCGAGCCAAGCAGGGGACTATTGCACTTTCTCACGAGACATGGACCATAACCGACATACCTATGTCGGTTTGGGAAAAGAGCTACACCAGCGTGCGACTGTGGCGCTCAAGACGGAACACCTGAGCACATCATCTATGACTGCCCGTTATATGATGATGTGACGCATGACCTGCGAGCACAATTACCTGATCACGACACTTATGCCCTAATACGACATGCCGATACCTTCAGTATTCTCAACACATTGGCAAACGAGGTATCACAGAAGATCTTGCGAGACTTTTTAAGAACCCAATATAGATGATATTGAACCCGAATTAGACTGAGATGTACTCGCCATTCCGCCGGGTGCGGAGTTCGCCAGACTCCCTTGACTGGAATCCGCCGCACTACTGAACCAGGCCAGCGAGTGCATCACCCACCAGACTACGACAACTGCACTCTACTTTAGTCATAGGACTATTTCAATTAGCAGTAGTAGTAGATTTAAAACACTAACAACACTAACAAGTAGGGACTGCAGCGACAACACAGACTTGGCCAGCCCAGTGCTAGGGGTACGCTCACATGGGTTTAGCTCAGTGAGCAGGCCTTAAAACAGTAGGTTTGTAATACCAACTGGCACACCTGTAATCGCTGCAGAATAAACTAGAAAAGTAGAATAGCTTAACAGATTAACCTTGTCCACAATTAAGCCAGTTAAAATAATGAAATGTAGAACTTGCTGTATTTTAGTAGTTTAATACATAGACCCACTAATTATTTAGATGGTGGGTTATTTTTGTATCTTCATATAGTTGTGATGTATCGTGTTAATAAAGATTTTTTTTTAAAAAAAAGTGATCAACAAGTACTTGGTTCGGAACATAAATCCGCAGTTTGGATTTATTAATCTGTATCATCAATGTATTAGTTTATTGTCCATAACAGATCCACAATTTGGTGTTATTCCTGATATTCTAGTTTTCTAGTTGTGTATCACATAAGACCAGGCATAGATGCACTGCGATTGAAGGCAGCAGTGTGTAGTATTCGACTGGTTTTTGACTTCTGGGCAAGGTCGTTTTGCACGCATTTTTAGTTTTGTTAAAAAAAGCTTTTTCCAGAAGCCGAACAGGATTTCGTATTTTTCAGTCGTGTAATCCGACGTCGGTTTGAAGCCATTAGTTCGATCAGCGCTGGTAGCGCATCTTCACTGAGGGCTGGTTCGAGTTTGTTGTGGACAGCAGTGAGGTCATTTTGAGTTGTCCAAAAATGTTTCAAATGGCTCTGAGCACTATGGGACTCAACTGCTGTGGTTATCAGTCCCCTAGAACTTAGAACTACTTAAACCTAACTAACCTAAGGACATCACACACATCCATGCCCGAGGCAGGATTCGAACCTGCGACCGTAGCAGTCGCACGGTTCCGGACTGCGCGCCTAGAACCGCGAGACCACCGCGGCCGGCTTGAGTTGTCCACGAAGTTCTTCATGTTAGTAGTGAAGTTGAGACTTGGCAGTACTGCTGACGATGTTTGGGACTTTGTGATCGTTCATTTACTTTCGGGATTGGTGCTATGCGATCCTAGTATATCATAAACTCGTGCTCTCTTTTCATACTGATGAAGTAATTTGAATAATCATCGCGTCTATACCACATCGAGACGTTAAATTTGATTTCAACTGGTTTCGTATGTCAAATGTTTGTGTGTGTTCCTAAGGGACCAAACTGCTGTCATCGGTCTCTAGCCGGCCGGTGTGGCCGAGCGGTTCTAGGCGCTTCAGTCTGGAACCGCATGACCGCTACGGTCGCAGATTCGAATCCTGCCTCGGGCATGGATGTGTGTGATGTCCTTAGGTTAGTTAGGTTTGAGTCGTTCTAAGTTCTGGGGGACTGACGACCTCAGCTGTTGAGTCCCATAGTGCTCAGAACCATTTGAACCATATTTTTCATCGGTCCCTAGAGTTACACACTACTTAAGCTAACTTACGCTAAGGACAACACACACACACACACACACACACACACACACACATGCCCGAGGGAGGACACGAGCCTCCGGCGGGAGGGGCCGCGCAATCCGTGATATGGCGCCTCCAACCACGCGGCCATTGCGCGCGGCACTTCGAATACCATTTAGTGAAATCTTCTTACATCCGTAGTTGATATGGAGGACAGTGGGACGTCAGCTGGTGTAACTTTATATTAAAAATGAAGAAATTTCTCCAGCTGTATTTAAGCTGTCGATTTCATTTTGGCAACTAGTTTCAGCGTTGTAACAACCTCGTCTTCAGGCCCATACTCTTGTTGACGTCAACTGCGCGCGACTGATACTAGAAGTCAGTGGTGAGATATGGACGTGCTCCGTGTGGAAGTTGGTTAGTAAGTTCATACTAGTTATGAGTGAAATGTCTGCATTAATTACTACAAGAGCAATGGCAGTGAGCTAAAGGAAGCAGTATCATGTTTCCTCCATGGAGTCTGTTGTGTCTTCCTTTGCACGCTGTGTGGTTCTTTAGTGGATACAGGAGCGAGGAACAGATGCCATTCATGAACATAGAATTCAGATACTAATTTATTCTACGTCTTACATCAAATAGCATATTCCTTGGTGCATTATGTGTTCCAGCCTCTTGCCATATGGGGGTACCTCCAGAATCTCTGAATCTGCTCTCATCCAAGAAGAATACGCGGCACCACCGACTCTACGCTCTTGGTAGCATCACTTACGGTGCCGTCGACGTGCTGGTGTCAATGGAACACAAGGAATTGGTGGTCGGAGCCACTGTGGAGCGTGAGATTGCCGTCGGTTATACGTGGTTCCAGTTGCAGCCGCGCTTTAACGCGGGTCTCTTCTTGCCTGTTGCACAATGTAGCGGTCATCTGCTATCGTAGTCGAGCGTGGCCGACCAGTTCCTCTCCTTCGGACAGCAGTGATTGAAGTTCGGCACGCTCTCCATGCACGTGAAGCGTTATTGTTAGAAATGCCAAACTCCTGAGCTGTACTCGTCACAGTTCGTCCTTCCTCCAGTCGCCGGTGATTTCTCCCTCCTCGTGAGAGGCCATCCAGTTGTTGTCTCCAAGCCATTTTGTAATGAAGAACACCAGCACAGCCCACAAATAGCTGCTCGCTGATTGGCACACACTTTTCTTTCTTGTTCCTTCGACTGTCTCGTGCTGCGGGACCAGCCTTACATTTGGCGCTATAGTCACTGTGACGTCACGCCATGTGACGTCCAGCTTTCTGTGCACCACTTGGAGATATCTGGTAACATCCTCTTGCACTTCAATTCATTTCCACCAGGTAGTTAATATGTTATGTTGCTTTATCTATCTTGTCCTTAAGTTTTGCACAGAAGTGTACCTCCGGCTGCACTGCACACCGATTCCTGAATAACATGCCTACACCCTTCTCTTCTAGCTTCATAATCTGTCTCAGTTAAAGCCAAAAACAATAAATACAGGTGTTCTGCCGCGAAGATATTGTTCTAGAATCGTTCATTTTCCCGTTCCATTCACGTATAGTGAACCAGAAGAAAGACTGACGGTATGTCTGCCCTGACGAGCTACAACATTACAATCACCTGCTTACTAGCGAATTGGTGAAACTTCGGAACGCAATGCAACAACCATTATGCGTGGTGTGAACTCGATAAGTTCTTACTACGTTTCGGGTGGTATGTGGCACGGCATATTTACACACATGCCAACTACGAACCGGTGGTTTGCAGGTGTGGAGGAGGTGCCAAGTAGCATTTCGGATGTGTTCCATTAGTTTAAGGTGAGGCGAATCTGATGGCCTAAACATCAATGTGAGTTCACTATGTCGCTCCTCAAACCACTGTAGCAATATTCTGGTCTTTTGACACATGCAGTTGTCCAATTGGATAATGTCATCGCTTTAGACATCAAGCATGAAGGGAATACAGGTGACCTGCGATAATGCTCACGCACTCAATAGCTGTCACGGTAACTTCATTTCCTTTGCAAGCCAAGTGAATTTCCCCCATAGCATAGTACACCCCCTCCCCCCCCCCCCGCCCCATCACTGACTTGCGTCCGTGATGCTGCACATGTATCGTGTCGCCGCTCGTCTGCACAATGGCATATCTGGACACGACCATAAACCCGGTGGAACAAGAAAGATGATTCATCCGACCAGACGGGACGTTTATATTGATCCACGGTATTGTCTTCATTATCCCGCGCCCACTGCAATGGTAACTGACATGTCGTTCGGTCAACATGTGAACACACAGAGATCGCCTGCTGCGGAACCGCAAGTTCGACAATGTGTTATACACGCAAACCAAGTTGACACTCGGCGCATTGGCTGATGAGAACGACCTTAAAGGCATTTCCCATTTACAGTCGCTTCCGTCAGCCACCGCGTCAACTATTTGTTTGCGTGAATATTAATGTGAGCGATGTACTCCGAAGCTCTTTTGCCTGCACCAGCATTGTACTCCGTCGCCAGATCTGCCACTGATCGCCGCTTATTCAGCTTTACAGAGCGGGCAAACCTCCGAACTCGACGTTCTGTGATGAGGCGTAGACTTCCAACACCTTTCGCCTACTCGCGGTTCCACTGTCCTTCAACCACTTTCGATAGGTCACGACAGTAGCAGAGAAACAGCCGACCAGTTTCACCGTTTCCGAGATGTTCGTGCCCTGGTACCGGGCCATAGTGACCTGCTTGTTATCAAAGTCGTTTATGTCAGTGTATTCTTCCATCTGCGGCCCGTGACGTCACTAGAACGATTCCCCATTCGTTTCTGCTCTGCTTACATACACTTTCCTCACGGCGTCATATGTCCGCAACACAACCAGAAAGCGTTCACTCTCGCTGTGGGCACTGGTTAAAAATATTTTGCCTCATCGGAGTATTTCGGTAGAAGTAATATAGTGTCTGAAATAGTACCGTCTCCATGGACTGCGAGAATAATTTGTAGGACTTCACGCTATAGGTAGAGTGTTACTGGATACGGAAATTGTTTTAACTGTGACCGGAATGGTCGCGGGGTGGCAACGACGGAAAGCGCGGCGGGACCCGCGGAGAGGCCCGCTAACAACAACACAACGGGAGAGGACGGACACGACCAACGAAGGACAGAGCGAATACAACAAGATCGAACAACGGAGCCACAACGAAACAAACACGTCCACTTGTACACAGAACAACGAAATAAGCTGTCTAAGGCGAGGCGAGGTGTCGACAGATGTACGCGAGGTTTTTTTTTTGTTTTTTTTCCTTTATTGATTTTCAGTTCCCCCCGAAGGGGGCGGGCTGGCATCAGCTTAGTACGCTGCTCTACAGCCTACAGACTTTTATTTTAAAAACCGGAAGAAGAAAAGAAACAAGAAAAACGGGCGATAAAACGGTGACATCAAGTGTAAAATGGCGGAAAAATGCGGAAAGTTAAAACAGAAAGCAAAAGGGGTTGGCAACATTAATAAAAGACACAGGAATCAGACAAGTAATATAGTACACACACAATTAAAAAACACGGCGACAGTCTGGTTTCTGTTCGCAAGAGATAAAAGGCACACCCAGCGACAGTATGATGGCCGTTCGCAACACTTCCCAAAAAACACAACACGGAACACTCACTGTAAAACACTCACTGTAGAACACTCACTGTAGAACACTGCACGAAAGTGGCGGCACAAAGATGACACTCCCGAGCCAAAGGCAGATGAAGGGGGGGGGGGACCTGGAGGATGGGGAAGAACAAGGAGGGAGGAAGGAAAAAAACGAAAAAGGGGGGGGGAACCAAGGAGGGAGAGGGCTAATAAAGTGGGAGAAGGAAGACACGAGAGGGAATGAGAGGAGGCACAGGAGGGAAATGTAAAAGGACTCGGCAGAGAGAAGGGGGCAAAGAGAGGGGAGGTGGGGAAGAAAGAGGATGGAAGGGGGGGAAAGGGAGCCCGGGAAATGGAAAGGAGGGGGAGTGAGGATCAGAGTTGATAGGAGGGATAAATGGAGGGAGAGAGGGCATCATCCGGGAGGGGGAGTTGATGGAAGCAACTTACAAGCAGTCGTTCTTCCCACGCACAATTCGTGAATGGAACAGGGAAGGGGGGATCAGATAGTGGTACAATAAGTACCCTCTGCCACACACCGTAAGGTGGCTCGCGGAGTATAGATGTAGATGAAGCCACCTTGGGAGAGGAGATGTAGGGTCTAGAGATGGAGGGTAGGGGGGACACAACAGTGAAGACGTGGCAGGGGGCGGGGATGGGAGAGGAGAGGAGCAACCAGGGGGTGAGGGGTATCAAGGCGGTGGGAGGTGTAGAGGATGCGGATGTGTTCGAGGAATAGGAACAGATGGGGGAAAGGAATGAGATCATAGAGGATCCACGTGGGGACGTACGCGAGATTAGACAGGCGCTTAAGTACTCTATCGGGGGCGCCGCTATTGGCCGCTGGAACCAAGTGTTCCACTGTGGCGCCTCCATGACGTCTGGCGCGGATTCAAATTCCGCAGCGCGCGGTACCAGATAAAGGACGCGCAGGCAGTAAGAATGCCTACGTGATGAAAGTGTTGGCATTACTGCAGGGATATTTAGAACTGTAAAAACTGGTTGGATGAACAGTGTGTGATAATGAATCACTGAACAAAACATCTGAAATTGCTGTAGCAGCGATTTCATCATAATTCCTCTGTTCCTCCCAGTAAGAACTGTTCCTTTGAAGAGAGTATGGCAGATTTATTTCCCAATTTTTCCCCAATCAAACTTTTGTTTTCTCTCCAGTGGTGTCATAGTTGTCACGATGTTATACCCTAATCTCCCTTCCTTCCTTGCTTCCAGACGATCAAATCATATCTAATCTACTGTTTATTCGTGAGGTGCACGTCCAGAGACTAAAATTTTGGCAACCGTTCGGCTCCATGCGCTAGATGAGACAATGTAAACCAGAGAATATTATTGCATAATCCGACAGTTTGACACAGTTTACGTAGTTTACCATATGTTATATAATACTACTGCACTTTTACCAAAACGGTGCATTATTTAAACCAGTATCGCAAAAGAAAAAAACTTTATTGACTGTGGCAGTTGAAAAGTGCTATCTTTCCAGGTCGTACTGCCTTGCGACAGAATAAAAGTAGAATGAAGAGTGTTTCAGGTGTTTAGTAACAAAGTGCTCCGAGCGACAATGAGATGCCGATAGCAGGAAACGGTACTGAAGTGAAAGATAAAGTGCACAAAATTAAATGTGCGTATCTGCACGGGACTCCTCCTCCGAAGAGCTCACCAGCCTCTTGCAAGTCTTTTTGTTTGACGCCATTTCGGTGACATACGGGTTGATGATGACGGTATTGTGGTAAGGATATCACATTCAACCAGTCCCGAGCACAGAAAATCCCCGACCTGGCCGTTAATCGAACGTGAGTCCCCGTGATCGAGAGTCTACAAAGCTAACCGCAGGTCCACGAACTGTTGAGGAGCTGCGCGAAGGTCCGTCAAAAAAGCAACGACGGTCACGTCTGCAACTTGGAATTAATCTCCGTGTCAAGACATTATGAAATAGGATGTGCCCGTATACCCTTAAAAATTATCTGCTGAAAAAGTGTTACAGATTCGAGACCAGCTTGTCATTTTTCAGTTTTTCCGACAATTTTGGAAAATTTTGTCCTCCGTTTTCCTTTTCTTCCGAAGTGGCCTCTTGGTTCAAGCAGATTGAGAAAGTTAATTCAGAAAACAAGTTCCAGTACACATTAGAAAATTGTCCACAGTAGGTGAAACAATCGTGTATAGTATTAAGAGTGGTGTTGGTGCTCATATTTCGAGCCAGTTTTATTTTTCTCACATTGTGCATATTCTGTGCTACAACGATAATTTTCGTCATGTGTGTTTTTGTAAGCACACTGAGTAAGAAGATAGTAACCTTCAGGAGACACCACACCAACAGCGTGTAACAACACACATAACCTTGATAATAAGTTCAGTTTGTCAAGGAATACGGTTCATAAGTTTCCAGATGTGGCCGCTTATTGATGATTACATTCCGCAAACCTGCCACAGTGTGAAGATCTTGATTGCTGCCTTTCTCCCACTAGTCCCAGACATTTCCTGTGGGGTGAACTCGGGTGATACAACAAGACAGACGACGTGCGATAGTCATGAGTCTGATTTTTATCTACCGCGGCTTTACACCGGTGGAGTCGTTGTTCCCCGTCTTGACAACAGCGTTGAAAGGTAGAGTCCCAAAATGAGGTCCTTTCAGAAAAAGAAAATAGGTACAAGGACTCAGATCAGGTGTATAGGGGGAATATGTAACAACAGGAATGCCTCTTGAGGCCAAATATTCCCTGACAGATGTGGCCATGTGACATTGGCCGCTGCCATGATGCAGTATTCGATTGTCCGCAATGTCCGGTTGCACTCTATTCAGTCTTTTCCTGAGCCCTTTGTAAAACACTTGGTTGACAGTTTGTCCCGGAGGAACAGTCACACAAGAACACGCACAATTTCGACGTTTTTGAATTTGAATGTCTCCCTGAGCGAAGTTTATATTCAACCCCTTTGCCTTCCAAAAATGATTTGTGCTCTTGATAAGGAATGGTCCTCACAGGCCTGTTTCGACTTTTCGAAGGCCACACTCGCGGATTCGCCAAAAGTAACAAAAAACTTGATGGCATAACGTAATATCAATTTCCCTTCATTTTCGTAACTTAGACCATAAACAAAACTTTAATGATAGCGCTGTCAAAAATGACGTGATGACTGTACCCGACTGAAACTCTGACTGAGGGGCGAACAGACCGTTCCTCACAAGTAGATTAACGTACCGTTGCCACATTGGTCTCAATGATGTCATTCTTATTATTTTACTGATACATCTGGTATGTGTGTAACTGTCTGATCATGGCTGTTCTGATCTTGAGGACCACAGCACAGTTTTCATGAAGATGTAGACGAAATGTCAACACCTAATCACTGGCGCTGTTGAAGTATGCTTCCTGGTTCTTGACACGGTAGTATGAAGCAGTGGGCCCCAAAAACATCACAGAACGACATGCCTCATTGAACAGTCGTTGCACTCGAAGGCTTTCTTCATTTGAGAAGAGGCGAAACATGACTCGTCTGAATACACTGTCCAGTTTCTGTGTTGTTTGGCCGTATGCGCAATAGACTTCTGCGAATTACGAGACTCCAACATGTCGTTGTGTGCAATTACCTTCGCAATGATAACTCGCAAACTATATGAGCTGCATCTGTATAGAGATATAAAATCGATTGTCATTGTGAATGCCTGTATTCGCTGTCAACAGCAATACAATAAGGTGACCAAAAGTCATGGGCTGTTTCTAAATATCGTGTCGAACCTCCTTCTGCCCGGCGAAATGCACCAGCTCGACAAGGCATGGACTCAACAAGTAGATGGAAGTAATCTGCAGAAACATTGAGCCATGCTGCGTATATAGCTGCGCGTAATTTTGATGGTGTTGCCGAGGCAGGATTTTGTGCACGAGCAGACCTACAGATTATGTCCCATAAATTTTCGATGACTTTCATGTCAGGAGATCTGGGTGGCCAAATCATTCGATCGAAATATCCAGAATATTCTTCAAACTTATCGCGAACAATTTTAGCACGGTGACATGTCGCATTGTCATCCATAAAAATTTCATAATTGTTTCGCAACTTGATGTGCATAAGTGGCTGCAAATGGTCTCCAGGTAGCCGAACACAACCATTTCCAGTCAGTTGGACCAGAGGACACAGTGCATTCCATCTAAATACAGCCCACACCATTATGGAGATGTCACCATCTCGCACAATGCCTTGTTGACAATTTAGGCCTATTGCTTTGTGGGATCTGCGCTTCACTCGAAGCATATCATCAGCTCTTAGCAACTGAAATCGGTACTCATCTGAGTAGGTCACGGTTTTAGAGTTATCTAGGCCCAGAAGAGGCGCTGCTGGCGATGTCGTATTGTTAGAAAAGGCACTCGCGTCGGCCGTATTCTGTCATAGCCCACTAAAGCCAAATTTCGCCACACTGTCCTAACACATTCGATCGTAGTACATTCCACTTCTGCGGTTATTTGACGCAGTGTTCCTTCTATTTTAACTAACAACTTCGCAAACGCCGCTGCTCAAGGTCATTAACTAAGGGCTGTCGGCTACTACATTCTGTGATGAGAGATAATGCCTTAAATTTGGTATTCTCGGCACACTTATGTCATTGGGGATTCCGGAATATTGTATTCCCTATAGATTTCCTAATTGTAATGCCCCATACGAGTTCAGAATGTGTTAAATCTCGTCGTGCCATCCTAATGAAGTCGCAAAGCTTTTCACATGAATTGTGCTGAGTTCAAATGACAGCTCCACCAATGCACTGTCCTTTTACACCTCGTGTTCGTGATACTACCGCCATACGTATATGTGCATATCGTCATCCCATGACTTTTCTAAACGCGAGATGTGAAATCGATTGTTACTGAGAATGGGCCCCATTCGTCTCCGGTTCCTGTCGATTAGGGTCTCGCTACTACCACTGTTCTTAAGCCATGTTACACTACTGGCCATTAAAATTGCTACACCAAGAAGAAATGCGGATGATAAACGGGTATTCATTGGACAAATATATTATACTAGAACTGACATGTGATTACATTTTCACGCAATTTGGGTGCATAGATCCTGAGAAATCAGTACCCAGAACAACCACCTCTGGCCGTAATAACGGCCTTGATACGCCTGGGCGTTGAGCCAGAGCTTGAATGGCGTGTACAGGTACAGCTGTCCATGCAGCTTCAACGCGATACCATAGTTCATCAAGAGTAGTGACTGGCGTATTGTGACGAGCCAGTTGCTCGGCCACCATTGACCAGACGTTTTCAATTGGTGAGAGATCTGGAGAATGTGCTGGCCAGGGCAGCAGTCGATTTTCTGTATCCAGAATGGCCCGTAGAGGACCTGCAACATTCGGTCGTGCATTATCCTGCTGAAATGTAGGGTTTCGCAGGGGTAGAAAGAAGGGTACAGCCACGGGTCGTAACACATCTGAGAAGTAACGCCCACTGTTCAAAGTGCCGTAAATGCAAACAAGAGGTGACCGAGACGTGTAACCACTGGCACCCCATACCATCACGCCGGGTGATACGCCAGTATGGCAATGAGGAATACTCGCTTCCATTGTGCGTTCACCGCGATGTCGCCTAACACGGATGCGACCATCGTGATGCTATAAACAGAATCTGGATTCATCCGAAAAAATGAAGTTTTGTCACTAGTGCACCCAGGTTCGTCGTTGAGTACACCATCGCAGACGCTCCTGTCTGTGATATAGCGTCAAGGGTAACAGCAGCCTTGGTCTCCGAGCTGATAGTCCATGCTGCTGCAAACGTTGTCAAACTGTTCGTGCAGATGGTTGTTGTCTTGCAAACGTCCCAATGTGTTGACTCAGGGATCGAGACGTGGCTGCACGATCCCTTTACAGCCATGTGGGTAAGATACCTGTCATCTCGATTGCTAGTGATACGAGGCCGTTGGGATCCAGCATGGTGTTCCGTATTATCCTCCTGAACCCACCGATTCGACATTCTGCTAACAGTCATTGGATCTCGACCAACGCGAGCAGCAATGTACGCGATACGATGAACCGCATTCGCGATAGGCTACAATCCGACTTATATCAAAGTCGGAAACGTGATGGTACGCATTTGTCCTCGTTACACGAGGCATCACAACAACGTTTCACCAGGCAACACTGGTGAATTGTTTGTGTATGAGAAATCAATTGGAAACTTTCCTCATGTCAGCACGTTGTAGGTGTCACCACCGGCGCCAACCTTGTGTGAATGCTCTGAAAAGCTAATCATTTGTATATCACAGCATCTTCTTCCTGTCGGTTAAATTTCGCGTCTGTAGTACGTCATCTTCGTGGTGTAGCAATTTTAATGGCCAGTAGTGTACATACTTCCGAATGGTACGTTGGTTAGTCCGCTGTGACTCATCAACAAATCTGTAAACTTTTTTTAGAGCGCAGTTATGGTAACGTGTCCATGTGGACCATCTTACTATGCTAATTCCACGCAACTGCCCGCCACACACCAAGTCACTGCCGTGACTTTGGGTAGTGGTGGCTTCTACATCATCCACAGCGCTCCAGAGCGACCAGTGTGTACTTTCAACGGGGTGACAAATATTTTGTATCACTTGTGCAGCCTGTCACGGATGGTCCTTGTTGCTATGGTTCGACAGTGTGGCCGGCTATAGCGAGAAGTGTGCCGGGCAGGGCCTTGGTGTCGCCACGGCGGACTCGGCTCCTCACTTTGCACGTCGGCGCGCGTTAATTGGCCGAGTAATTAGCGGCGGTGCGCAGGCGCAGCCGTGCTCCGCCCCCCCGCCGGGCCCTGTGTCTCTTCATTAGCCGGGGACCGCGGCGCGCCATTGGAGGGCCGCTGCATAATCGCCACCCGGCTACGCCCGCCAACCCGTCCGCTACAGTCGCGGCGCGCGCAGACGCCACACAGCGCGGCTGGTCTCTACCTCAGCACCGCCAAGTAGGCCTGCTGTTCAACATTCGTGCACTATCATAAGCGTATGTTAATTTCATTTAGGTACCTTAGGGACTACTGCAGTGACTGGCAAGCTAAAATGTAGTAGTTGACTACAGTAACAGAGAAAAAGGATGCAAACAAGGTTCCGTTCTGTGGCCTATATTTCTGGCTAGAATGTTATAGTTCACTAGAGGAACAGAGAAAAAGAAGGGTGCCCACAAGGCTCCATTTTCAGCCCAATTTTTTTTATATAAACATGGAGCAGTTGCTTGACCAGACTACAGCAGGAAAAAGCTATAATGGAGATGGTGGCTCTGCGTACGACCTATCAAGGTAGTAGACGAAAACTGTAGGTATGATAGGAAGAATTTAGGAAAGTAATTAACGCTGTGGATGCAAGATGCCCACATCCAAAATGATCTATAGCGCCTCCATCACAAGTCGATTTACTTGTTAAATGAAAAGTTACACTGGTCGCAACAGCACTGACCAGAGATTCGAAGGTTCGTTACATGGATATTCATCTTGGCAAGTGCAGAAACTTTTACTTACGTCCATACTTTTGAGACTAGCTTTTTTCGTCAAAGCATGTTATGGAGATGTATCGAGTTCCATTATTATGGTACCATAGTACTCTTCTAGACCTGAACATTGTTCATGAAGAATGAGTGCTGATAACTTTCCATATATGCCCATGTACAATGTGTAATGAGTATAAATGCAAATACTTTTATATGTGGTACCTTATCATGTACACACAGCATTGTATTGGTTGTTCTTTCTCTGCATCAAACAGTCTTCCCACAAACAGATCACATAATTTATTACCTGATGTTTTTTGTGTGGTGGTAACTGCACCACTATGCATGCAGTATACATTAACCGTTATGTGCCCTTGTATCCACACATCAACACCTGAAGTGCTGTCCAGGGGAAAGTAAGTATTAATGACTTTCTCTTGGCACATGTTCTTGGAGGTGCTAACTAACGTAAAAACATACCACGCCTACTAGCTGTAATTACTAGTTTGCAAATGAAATGCATACTGATTTAGTGATGTTTGGGACACTCTTTTCACCACTAATAAAAATATCTGCAGTACTGCCGTTACACCCTATACTTCTCTTGTTTAAATATCACAGCCGTTTCATGTGTTGCACGCGGTGATAAAAAACAAGTTGACGCTGAAGTTAAAATCTTCTGGGTTATTTGGCCGCGTCAAATTTCTACTAAAATGATCGACGTTTCAACCCCTCTGCTGAGATCTTCCTCAGGATACTATGGTGTCCACTACTGCTAGAACAAGTTGCTTGACACTTCTTGGAACTTTTACCTCACAGAGTCTGTCTGTGATGCACTGCAGCTTACTTAACTCCTCTGTCACAAGAGTTGGATCATCATTTCTGCAAGGCTCTTGAGTTGTGTAAACTAACGCATGACTAAACGCACAATCCTTGGATGTTTGCTGTCTTTCGCCACCAAAGTCAGATTACGTCCCCCATACGGATTCGTCAAGTCATATCGCACGAGTACTCCCAGTTTATAGCGGCTGCTCGAGAGTGTAGATGAAACTTAATATTCGATGTCAAAGAACTCCCTCGGCAACCTGGAGACAGATCACATGCCGATACAGATTTAATAAGTGTTGTTTGAAGCTATGAGCGCTGTTTCTGTATTAAGTGAATCTGTAGGTAGAAGTAATTTTTGATGATGTGTCTTTTCGGACTATCCAAAAGCAAAAGAGCTGTTACTAGAGAACTCTCTTTGTGATGGCGAACGACCCTCCTGGTATAAGCTCTGCAGCGTTAAGGGGCTCCGGAACGCCCTATACTTGCAATGTTAAAATAACGCTTATAAATTACATCTTTCCTCACAAAGTATTTGAGGTAGGAAGTTGAACTTTTTACAGATTATTTATTGGAATATGGGCTACAACTTAACACAGGGATTTTACAAAATTTTAGTTCAGTTATTAAAGATGATTTTTTTTCGATTGTAATGAAAATTCACAACATTTTTTTGCAATTTTTTATTTATATATTCAAAAATATACAGTTTTTTGGAAAAAGGCTGTGTTAAATTATGCAGAAGGTACTGTGTAACATTTACTGAAAGTTTGAAACAAATATGTTTGGGAGATCCTTAGAAAACATGTAATTAGTATGAGAAAATAAAAGTTTTTGGAATCGAGCGACAAAGATTGGATTAACTTTTTAGCGCATTCCAGGTCCATAGGATGGATTATCTTCATCCTCTGCAAACTCCTCCTCCAGCTTCCTCTTGTTCCTCCTCCTGTTTACTCTTGCTTGTATTTCTAGACTCTTTACAGCCCTGTCTGCAGCCCGAAGGCGTTCCTTGTCTAAAGCAAGCATCGCTCGTACCATGTTAGAACCTATCTTCATTCCCATATTTCTAAATACCTTTGGCTTTCCAACATTTCTCCTTTTCTTAAAAGCCTTCAGAGGATTTCTAATAACTTTACTTTTACTCATTATTATACTTCAACAAAACAGAGACTCAAGAAACAGAATTAATTACGAATATTTTCGAGATAACGACAGAGTAAATAAACATGAAACAATCGACAATCACACCAGCGATATATATTGAACCATCACAGGTTAGCCACAACACATACTTTATCTCACATCACTAAAATGTACCTGATGAACACGGACGTTAATAATAACACCATTTGACAGCAGTTTAACAGCGCCACAGTGGGTCACGCCCATGTAGAACACATTTCAAAAAAAATTTAAAAATAGTTGTAGTCTTCGGAATTGAATAAATTATATATCTATTAAAAGGTAATAGTCTGCAGATTCAGAAAACGCAAAAAAGTAAAAATTGAACTTTTCATGATTTTGAGCCTTTCCGTAGCCCCTTAATGACTCAGATACTATCTGATCGGCAAACCTTGGTATTTCCTTAATTAAAAGTTGTTCAATAACTTTCTAATATCAGTCAGAAGTATTTATTGTGGTAGAAGACATCATTTTAGCTCTGTAAATCCATAAGGTTACTGTCGGCATGTTGGTACACCGTTGAAGCCATGGTACTTTACTGGGGTTTGGCGGAAGTTTGATGTAGGGAGCGTGTGTTACAAGTGCCTGAGGATGCTGTCATAGGATTCCGCAATCGACTGTCTTGCAAATTAAATGACGTAATAAAAAATATAGCTGAGGTTATAACTGTTTCGTAGAGTAAAATCACTGACGGTTAACAACCTCTTGTTGCAGTTCCGTGTGCGGGGGACCAGCGTAAGTTCAGTGAGAAGCCTTTATTAAATGTTCAACTTGCTAAGTCATTCACGAGCATGTTAGTAGAAAAACCAGTCCCCGTGCCTTATTTCAAGCTGCTCCGCAGTGTTTAGCTCACTGGACTCGTATTCCGGAGTACAACAGTTCAAATACGCATCCGACCATCCTAATTCGGGTTTTCCCTTAATCGCATAAGACAAATTCCGGGATGAGTCCTTTGAAAGGGCACGGCCGAGTTCTTCCCTCATCCTTCCCCACTCTGAACTTGTGCTCCGCCTCTAATGTCCTCGCCGTCGACGGGACATTAAACATTAATCTCCTCCTCCTCCTTGCTTCCAACTGTTCACATTTCATGCCTCTTTTTCAAGCCGTGGTTGGCTGAGTTCTGAACCAGGGGACATGACGGACCATCCCGCGCTGCGAGAAGCCTGCATATCACGCGCTACGCAGTGAACTTGCAGCACCCCGCGCCGGAGAGTGAACCAGAACTTCCCGTGGTGATAGTGACGGGGCAGCTCAACGGCACGTTACACACAGCTTTGTTAGTTTTCACGGATGTAGTTTGGTCCGTATACAAATCTCCATGCGGATTAAAAGTTGCTGAAAACGACAGAGTGATGTTACGCACTGGGCGGCAGGTGGTACTCGTACGAAGGCGCTGGGACGCATGATACAGGGACACGGCGTTTAAAGACGTACCAGACGAAAGAGTTCTCCAGATCTAGAGCTACTAGGTCTACAGGATTCTTTTCACAGGACCATCCTTCTTTTAGCATTGCGACAAATGGATCAAATGGTTCAAATGGCTCTGAGCACTATGGGACTCAACTGCTGAGGTCATTAGTCCCTTAGAACTTAGAACTAGTTAAACCTAACTAACCTAAGGACATCACAAACATCCATGCCCGAGGCAGGATTCGAACCTGCGACCGTAGCGGTCTTGCGGTTCCAGACTGCAGCGCCTTTAACCGCACGGCCACTTCGGCCGGCAAATGGATCAACAAATGCAAAAGATATCAACCTGAATTTTAGAGTTTCCAAATATATATTCATAACCAATATTAGCTCAGAGGCGAAATCATCCTTTAATCACACTACCTCCTTGGGGAAACTAATGCAACGCCTCCTCGGGGAAAGTATTGCAACGATACGTGGTCAGCGTCTAACCTCACTAGATTCTATGTAGCCTGTTACAATCCTCCTACTCATATTAAACATAATTGCTGACGAAGAGATCAAACTTGAGATTTCCCTCTGGCAGTCAAACACACTGGACAGTTGGCTACCCAAGCAGACATTTTATTCTACTAGTGATATTCATCTTGCTTGCACTGTCCCAACTTGTACGAGAGATCTGAAAAGTATTCAAAGGTAAGAGTTACAATCAGTGCATCGTTCTTACATTTTTAAAATCTGACAATGAGATCTGTGAAAGATAATGAGATACTCACAATGCCCAGCAGAAACCCGACACAGTGCCGGTCTAAACATTATTACGTCAGTCTGGGACTTTAGTTAATAAACAGACTGAAGTGAGATCATTGTGTTTTGTTCATTATTTGGTAGAATTGAAGTAAGATCCACGTATATATTTCTGACGTGAACACGTCCGACTACAGATGTGAGATCTATTCTATAGAAACAATACCTGGCAACTTAGATGGACAAAATTTTAGTTTGGATTCCAGTGTCTACAGAATTTATGCGTTCTAAGTACGCAAGTTTCCGCATCCGTAGTGGTCAGCGCGGATAACTGACATGCGGAGGAACCGGCTTCGATATCCGGTGCTGGCAGGAATTTTTCCCTTGGTGGGAGGATTGGTTGGGAATTACACTTAGCCTTGTGAGGCCAACTGACGAGCTATTCGAGCTTTTAGTAGCGGTTCCAAGGTCGAGAAATCCAACGGTCGAGAAACACATCGACGATTATCAGAGCGGTCTGCTGACCACACGACCCCCATACCCCATCCGATGACATCGATGCCGAAGAATGACACGGCGGCAAGCCGGGTACAACTGGCCCGCGTAATGACAGAACGCGGAACGTATGGACTTCGGAAAGTACACTCCTGGAAATGGAAAAAAGAACACATTGACACCGGTGTGTCAGACCAACCATACTTGCTCCGGACACTGCGAGAGGGCTGTACAAGCAATGATCACACGCACGGCACAGCGGACACACCAGGAACCGCGGTGTTGGCCGTCGAATGGCGCTAGCTGCGCAGCATTTGTGCACCGCCGCCGTCAGTGTCAGCCAGTTTGCCGTGGCATACGGAGCTCCATCGCAGTCTTTAACACTGGTAGCATGCCGCGACAGCGTGGACGTGAACCGTATGTGCAGTTGACGGACTTTGAGCGAGGGCGTATAGTGGGCATGCGGGAGGCCGGGTGGACGTACCGCCGAATTGCTCAACACGTGGGGCGTGAGGTCTCCACAGTACATCGATGTTGTCGCCAGTGGTCGGCGGAAGGTGCACGTGCCCGTCGACCTGGGACCGGACCGCAGCGACGCACGGATGCACGCCAAGACCGTAGGATCCTACGCAGTGCCGTAGGGGACCACACCGCCACTTCCCAGCAAATTAGGGACACTGTTGCTCCTGGGGTATCGGCGTGGACCATTCGCAACCGTCTCCATGAAGCTGGGCTACGGTCCCGCACACCGTTAGGCCGTCTTCCGCTCACGCCCCAACATCGTGCAGCCCGCCTCCAGTGGTGTCGCGACAGGCGTGAATGGAGGGACGAATGGAGACGTGTCGTCTTCAGCGATGAGAGTCGCTTCTGCCTTGGTGCCAATGATGGTCGTATGCGTGTTTGGCGCCGTGCAGGTGAGCGCCACAATCAGGACTGCATACGACCGAGGCACACAGGGCCAACACCCGGCATCATGGTGTGGGGAGCGATCTCCTACACTGGCCGTACACCACTGGTGATCGTCGAGGGGACACTGAATAGTGCACGGTACATCCAAACCGTCATCGAACCCATCGTTCTACCATTCCTAGACCGGCAAGGGAACTTGCTGTTCCAACAGGACAATGCACGTCCGCATGTATCCCGTGCCACCCAACGTGCTCTAGAAGGTGTAAGTCAACTACTCTGGCCAGCAAGATCTCCGGATCTGTCCCCCATTGAACATGTTTGGGACTGGATGAAGCGTCGTCTCACGCGGTCTGCACGTCCAGCACGAACGCTGGTCCAACTGAGGCGCCAGGTGGAAATGGCATGGCAAGCCGTTCCACAGGACTACATCCAGCATCTCTACGATCGTCTCCATGGGAGAATAGCAGCCTGCATTGCTGCGAAAGGTGGATATACACTGTACTAGTGCCGACATTGTGCATGCTCTGTTGCCTGTGTCTATGTGCCTGTGGTTCTGTCAGTGTGATCATGTGATGTATCTGACCCCAGGAATGTGTCAATAAAGTTTCCCCTTCCTGGGATAATGAATTCACGGTGTTCTTATTTCAATTTCCAGGAGTGTATATTCATAACCAATATTAGCTCAGAGGCGAAATCATCCTTTAATCACATTACCTCCTTGGGGGAACTATTGCAACGCCTCCTCGGGGAAAGTATTGCAAAGATACGTGGTCAGCGTCTAACCTCACTAGATTCTATGTAGCCTGTTACAATCCTCCTACTCATATTAAACATAATTGCTGACGAAGAGATCAAACTTGAGATTTCCCTCTGGCAGTCAAACACACTGGACAGTTGGCTACCAAGCAGACATTTTATTCTACTAGTGATATTCATCTTGCTTGCGCTGTCCCAACTTGTACGAGAGATCAGAAAAGTATTCAAAGGTAAGAGTTACAATCAGTGCATCGTTCTTACATTTTTAAAATCTGACAATGAGATCTGTGAAGGATAATGAGATACTCACAATGCCCAGCAGAAACCCGACACAGTGCCGGTCTAAACATTATTACGTCAGGCTGGGACTTTAGTTAATAAACAGACTGAACTCAGATCATTGTGTTTTGTTCATTATTTGGTAGAATTGAAGTAAGATCCACGTATATATTTCTGCCGTGAACACGTCCGACTACAGATGTGTGATCTATTCTATACAAACAATACCTGGCAACTTAGATGGACAAAATTTTAGTTTGGATTCCAGTGTCTACAGAATTTATGCGTTCTAAGTACGCAAGTTTCCGCATCCGTAGTGGTCAGCGCGGATAACTGACATGCGGAGGAACCGGCTTCGATATCCGGTGCTGGCAGGAATTTTTCCCTTGGTGGGAGGATTGGTTGGGAATTACACTTAGCCTTGTGAGGCCAACTGACGAGCTATTCGCGCTTATAGTAGCGGCCCGCATCTCGTAGTCGTGCGGTAGCGTTCTCGCTTCCCACGCCCGGGTTCCCGGGTTCGATTCCCGGCGGGGTCAGGGATTTTCTCTGCCTCGTGATGGCTGGGTGTTGTGTGCTGTCCTTAGGTTAGTTAGGTTTAACTAGTTCTAAGTTCTAGGGGACTTATGACCACAGCAGTTGAGTCCCATAGTGCTCAGAGCCATTTGAACCATTTTTTTTTAGTAGCGGTTCCAAGGTCGAGAAATCCAACACATCGAGGATTAGCAGAGCGGTCTGCTGACCACACGACCCCCATACCGCATCCGATGACATCGATGCCGAAGAATGACACGGCGGCAAGGTGGATACAACTGGCCCGCGTAATGACAGAACGCGGAACGTATGGACTTCGGAAAGTATTCTACACATTTCGTTCCACGCTAATATCATTGCACAACAGAAATGGCACATTGTCAAAAGAGAGTACATTTTCTGTGTTCCGTGAAGACAGAGTTCTGCTGCGATATGGATAACACGTCCATCCCAGCGTGCGAGTGAAATTGTGCGGCAGCTGCCTAAGTGGTGGTATATAAAGCAAATGCTGCATCATCGTATACAGCCGTAGTGAAATGGCGCTAACTATTTGACCAAAACCGCAAAGCCATGGGTGATACTGATTCGGAACTCAAGACTTGTACCATGCGATTTACTCCTTTTCAACGAACTGAACGAATATCTAGGGAGAAGGAGTTTTTCCAACAATGAGGACGTTCACACAACGGTTCACGAACGTCACCATGATCGAGGAACGGGTCTCTGTAGTTAAGTAATTAAATGATTGGTTGAGCGTTCCGACCACTGTTTACAGAGTCTTGGTAACTATACTGAAAAATAGTGTCATATATTTGAGTTAATTTGAAATGTAGCTCAGCAATGAATAAACTTTACTTGGCCTTCCATAACAATGTGTAAATTAGTTTTTAAAGTTTAGTTGTGTGTATATTTCTCTTTTATTACCGACACGCTTCATCCACATATCGCACAGCTACCCGTAAGACGTGTGTAGTGTGGCGTCGCTACAAATGACACACACTCTTGCAATCTAGTCGCCGCCCAACATTCGCTCCCAAAAAGACTACCATATGTAGCAAAAGACTGCTAATCAATAAAAAATTACCAACTTCAAAGTTTCCTTTTTAAAATTTTGATAGAAGTTTCGTTTTCAGATGAAAGATTCTTTTTCTTTTGTTTTTACATGGTAAATCTTGGCAGGGATCTTCAAAGAAAGATTGGCCATGTCGTATAAAAGAAGGAATTAACTCTATATCTCTACTCCATTTAGTCGTATAGACGTAATAAAAGTTACAGAAACTAAAAATCGCTGATTTCAGGGAATCAGTAACAAACATGGATAATTACGTGAGCTCAATGCCAAACACTGGCTTATGAAGACCAGTAAACAAGTCTGCTGCACTGTGGAAAATGTTAATTGTTCTAATCAAGAAAAGCTCGTGGTAGCTCATAGTGACAAGAAAGAGTGCACGTTATTGAACGAAGATAGAAAGAACCGTGTGGCAGAATGTGTCGTGATTTTGGAAAGAGACTCAAAAAATATCAGTTCGGAGTCTATTAATCTGAGTATGGCTCGGGTATCCATGCATTAATCACACCGTTTGAGCTGGATGCTCATAGATTTGCTGTGTGAAGTGCCACGTGGCTGCGTCATGCGTCCGACTATGATATCTTTCCTGCAGTGCTGCAATCTTGCAGTATACGATGGTTTCCCAAATCGTGTTCCGAGGAACATTGGTGGTCCGCGCGAAGCGAGTAAGTAGTCTGCGAAAGACTATTGATAACATAGCTTTTTTGCTTTATTTATTTTGTCACATTGACGATACTATTGACTTTTTTGAAAAAGTGAATATGATTTCTTTGTTTCTAAGTGCGATTTAAAATTGAAGTAATACTGAATAAAATAAGTTCCCACTTTCTTTAAAAAAATGTATTAATCTTCAAAATAAACAACATGTTCTATAAAAGTGCCAAGATTCTCAAAGTGTCC
Source organism: Schistocerca nitens (assembly GCF_023898315.1). Classification (NCBI taxonomy): domain Eukaryota; kingdom Metazoa; phylum Arthropoda; class Insecta; order Orthoptera; family Acrididae; genus Schistocerca; species Schistocerca nitens. Next base: position 183,103,236 of record NC_064617.1, on the reverse strand, counting down.
CGTCAGAGAAGAAGTTGGAGGAACCCCTGCCCTATACCATTCTTTTTGCTTTGCCGACGGAAGTCCTGCGACGTCACGTCCCCAGAGCAAAGCATGTGTCAAACGCCGTGTGAACGACGAGCTTTGCAAAAATATCGATATGTGCCGCGACAGTCGATCTTAGTAAGCAGAGGGATGACAAAGACTTATTCATGTGTGCAGCAGACTTGCGAACAATAGCCTTCCCCACGACGAGATAAATGAAGGTGAAAGCCGTCTGTTAGAAATGTCTTTCGTGTTATTTATCATAACAAGAGCTGCAAGTCACTAACATGTCTCAATGACTGTCTGTTCACTGTTTTCGACAGCTAGGAGACTCACACCTCTAGTTTTACAGAGAAGTACTTTGAAGGCTGAATCCTGCGTATCCCAAGTGGGTAGATGGTTAGGATTTAGGTTCGCATGGCCCATATGGACGCAAAGAACGTTACTTCCTTTTCCGACATTTTTGCCGTTGTGATCTTCGCGTGGTCGGCAATTGCAGCAGCGAACTATTTAGTTCTATGTGATTAATTCAGACATTGGCCTCTTGCGTATTACGGAGATGGGCATTTCTAAGCAGCACTATTTAGGATTTATAGTGAGAGCTCTCCTATCTAGCGTTGCGTTGGCGTAATTCCTCATTATATGTTTTTTAGCGTTGCAGATTTGTTCTGTGAACAACGTGAATTCATTTCAAGTTTAACTTCTATCTTTTTGCTCCTATAAACATTTCTAAATTTTGTGGTATTTGGTATGGAGAAAGAATTTAAGTCGAAAGGTAACCATCTGAGCCACGAAAATATTTAACAAAACTAGTCCCTTATTCATCCTTGAGAATATTTGATACAACCAGCCCAAGTGAATCAACGAATAAAGACTGCAGCATTTCGTAGCAAAATTTAGCATTTTATAAAAGGAAGAACACTTCAAATTTAATTTTACGATGATGCAGTTCCTACACAAAGGAACGGATTCTCAGACAGGCCCCTTGGACAATCAAGGCACAACTAACACACAGAGAAGGTACATTGCAGAAGATGTAAAACACAAAATATTAAGGCCAGCCAGAATCTGACACATATACCTAGACAGCGATATTCTAAGGATTCTTTTTAAGAAGTGAGCAACAAGACCTTAAATAATGAAACGTTTGTGTTTAGCTCTAGATAATAAAAAAATCTTTAAAACAAACTAATCAATATGTAAAATTTAAGATTTGTGATTTCAGCTGTAAGTAATGAGCTCTTTAAGAACATTTAAATAACACTGACCAACTGAAAGACATCAAATTCATGAATTTAAGTAAGGTAAACTTTACAGCAAACTCAATAACTCTATTTCTGCACCACAGAGACAAATTATTTATAGCAAACAGCTTAAGTACTAATGATCGATCATGAAGTTGTAATAGTGCACAACATTTCACAAAGAGGTAAACAAGAAATCTGGGTTCCACAACTTACTGTTCGTGGTTAGACTAATTTTCAAAAACTCGGAAGTTAAGCAGAGAGCAATTGGCGATAAGAAAGTGATGACTGAAACCACAATAAAATATACAAATGATATTGAAGGTGAATTCTTAGAACAATAATATGCGAAGAAAGTAGCCCGGGCAAACAGCTCATGCGTCGAACACACGCGACGCTCACCCTTCGCAAACAGCAACCTGCCAAGCGATGCGTTCAGCAGTTAGGCTCGACAGTTTCTGCAAACTAGCCCCTCATCTACGGCCGCCATACTGCAGAGTCTACCAGATCACACCTCGTCCCTCAACGACCATGACCGTTCTACGCCCAAGAAACGACCCAGATCTACCAAAACATCATCACGTCCCGTAAACCACTAGTGACGCCGAGCGCGGGGATACACAGGCTGCCCGAAGTTGACTGAGAATGAGGTTTGTCCCTTGTACCTAGCAGGCTAGTACATAAGCGTTACCACGGTTCCGCCTACACTCTTTACGGACTCTGCGCGCGACTCCACAGATAAACATTGACTGCTGCCGACAAGAAGTCATAGCCATGGGGCGGAACCTCACTGTTTCGCTTCACGAGCCGACTCTTCGTACCCGCAACAGCTCACCAAGAAGCCCCGCCAAAACACACGGCGCCGCCGCCAGAAACACCGCTGCCAACTTCAGGCGAATGGTAGTACACGTAAGACCAAATCGCGCTATCGCATTCGAGATCGAACTAGCACCAAATTGGCTCAACATTTATGCTCATTTAATACCGAGTAATCCCGTGATTAGGTTAAAAACTATCGTGGATGATGGGGAAGAGTAAATTATGCATCAGTCTGACGTAAGGGACACCGGTCAGGAAAAGACCGAGTCGAAAATTTTAAGTGAAAATCGTTCTCATACCTCTGACAGTGGATCTCTTCTAATGAAAGTTCTTTCCTTTCCTTTTGAAAGGCGATAGTAAGAACCAAAGCAAGTAAAATTTGTCCAGTAAACATCGGTTCTAAAACGCATACGTTACGAGCGATGAGCACTTGTTCATTAGAAGGGACGAGTTTTACCGCGGTAAAGATGATCAAGTGCTCATTTCTCTTAAGGTATGCACTTTAGATGAGATGTTAGCTGGATATTTTTTCTTGGTTTGTTCCATACTACCTCCTCTCAAAATATGGAAAGCAAAGAGGTTACATTAGACAAGGTCCTCTGTCTGAGGTATCAAAAAGATTTTCACTTATAACTTTCGTCTCGGTCGTTTCCGGGCCATGGACGCTTACCACAAACTGATACATTTACCCTTCTCCATTATCTCTGAAGGTTTGTAGCATCAGCACGGAATCACACTGTGAATGTTTATTTATCATTTCTTCAACGTCGTATTTGATAAGAGCACGGTTAACTGAAAAACAATCTGCTTTCAGCAGAATTAATATAATGAGGAACAGCTTTCGGCTCGAGTACCCATGCATTAATGACAGCGTTTGAGCTGGATGCTCACAGATTTCCTGTGTGAAGTTCCACGTGAACGGGTCGGCCGCTGCGTCGTGCGAACCTTTCTACGAAAAAGTAAAAATATAGTAGCAATATATTGAAACAAGAATGATAATAAAGTTTATCAATGTCCACAGCAGAAATAATAGGGGAACACTAGCAGTATTGGACACCGGAAGATCGTGAAGAAGATCCCAGCAGAGGGGTCAAACGTCGATTATTTTAGAGCAAATATGACGCAGCCTAACAACCCAGAAGGTTTTAACTTCAGTCTCAGAGACCTTCGAGTCATGTGCTGCGGTCCTGGATAGATCGAGAGTTGGTTCTTGTGAGATTCCTGCTTCCCACTATGGAGAGTTAGGCAATGCAAGGTGCAGTGAATATCTGCATAGCTCGCGTTCTTTCTATAAGCGAAGACGCACTTATAATTAGATGTTGTAGTTATAATTCTGCATTAATACAGGACACAGTAAGGACATTAAAATATTCAAGAGTATTTATCCGGAATAGTGGAATGAACACTCAAAACAAAGGACAGGAAAAACAAATGAGCGACTGAGATTCGTAGGAATCTTAATAAATTCATCCACTGGAGAAGTGCGTTAGAAGGCAATTGTTTGACACATTCCTGAGCCTAGGACCATTACCAGGTAGGACTGACAGAACAGATAGAGAAGATCCAACGAACAACGGCGAGTTTAGTCACTTGATCGTTCAGTCGGCGCGAGAGCGTGAAGCCCGCTTTACCCGAGCGACTTTCTGGTCAAATTTGACTACTCAAAGTACGTGTACCTTTTGTGGCTGCATGTAAATCAGAAACCAACCACGATGAGAGTGTGTCTAGGACGTCACTGATCTGTAGAGTGTGCCGAGAGCGGAGTTCATTATTTCCGGATATGGTGCACACAAGGAACTTTGGCGGTGTCTGCTAATATCGAAAGTTAACCTATTCTGGCCGAGCTCACTCCTATTATAGAAATGTCTTTTTTTTCCTCCTTCATTCTTATTGGGCGGTTCGCTTTGTTTTCCTGTCACACTGAAAAGTTGTACAAGATCCTGAGATTTTTTTCTTCTAGTCTTCTCTTACAAGATATACGAAATATATGAAACCAAAGAGGTATTTATGTATTAAAGAGAAAAAGCATACACTATGTACAAATAAGAACGTAAGTAGATAATGTGCTTTAATGAAAATGGTTTCAACCGTGTAAAAGGCAGAGTTATCTGATGAAATACATAATTTTCGCCGGCCGCGGTGGTCTCGCGGTTCTAGGCGCGCAGTCCGGAACCGTGCGACTGCTACGGTCGCAGGTTCGAATCCTGCCTCGGGCATGGATGTGTGTGATGTCCTTAGGTTAGTTAGGTTTAAGTAGTTCTAAGTTCTAGGGGACTGATAACCACAGCAGTTGAGTCCCATAGTGCTCAGAACCATTTGAACCATATTTTTCATCGGTCCATAGTGCTCAGAGCCACCACATAATTTTCGATGTTATTTGGCACTTTGCAAGAAAACGAGATATAAAAGATAAAGCAAAAAGACACCATTTACTGTTTTAAAGTTATTGTAATTTGCAAGTATATATTTTCCCGAGCAAATAAATGTATACTGGTACATTCCTTTACAAGAACTTCCCTAAGAATTCTGCTGTGGACATTGATAAACTTTATTATCATTTTTGTTTCAATATTTTGGTACTACATTTTTACTTTTTCGTAGAAAGGTTAGTTTCTCGTAACCTCACTTTCACCTCCAAACTACACAGCAGACAGCTCTCAGAACACACGCAATTTTGGCTCTGACGTGTAAACGAAAATGACCACTCGAAACAGGCCGAGTTTCAGCACAGGAATAAAGCCACAGAGGCACTGTAGTAGACTCTCTTGTTTCGAGTAATCATTTGAGACAAGAAAATGTATCATGTAACAGGGACTTGATACAAATACTCACCAAATTACAGTGGCAGGCACTAAAAGAGAGGCGTTTTGTATCCTGGGGAGTTTTACTATCGAAATTTCGAGAGAGTAGTTTCAGGGAAGTGTCGGGGCAACATATCACTTACTCCCACAAACTCGCAAAATGACCACGACGAGAAAATTCTAGCTAATAGACCGGGGACGGAGGGGTCAGTGGTACCGGAAGTACCCTCCATCAGGTGTCTTGCGGATTATTGATGTACATATTGATGAAAATGTAGAACACACATTAGAGAGCTCTTGATTTAACCCACTGCGCTGTGGAAGCATGTTTATTTCCTAATACCTCATTAATAGAAGCCAGTTTGCGTAGCCATTTTCTGGATAAAAGACTCGTAAAATAAGGGAAATATTATCAGAGCATTAATACCCGATATCATATTAGTTATACACTCAGGTTAAAGGCTGTTGGGCAGTAGCAGTTAGCACAGGGTTACGCAAAAGATGGGGCCCCTCCACGCCCACACCGATGTGGTGACCAAGCCAAAAGTGCTACTGTCACCTCCGTATAACATGTTAGTTTTTGAATCAGGAGTCACAGGATGCGTGCTGTTATGTTATCCATGCGTAAGATTAGTCATTAACATTGTCCATCAGGAGATAGAAAGTGGACGAAAGCGATCGAAGGGTAGCGCTTTGTAAGGGCAGAGGGAAAAAAGTACCAAGGCAAGCGCCAAGGGAAAAAACCCCTGCGACAGTAGGACGGGTAGTAAGGGCAGTAGCAGCTTTCTATCTGCGACAGCGCATGCAAGGTGTGGTTATGTTAGTGCGAGGTACCGTGCATCGTTACCTTTGTGGTTGCGGAAGCTCGTTGTGGGGCTTGCTGCAGTTGCTGCGTCCCTGTAACAGTTCGAGGTGGTCATACATTAGTGGGCGATCGGTAATAGATCGGTTCACAGTGTATGGGGTGTGTGTGGCTGGTTTGTTTGCGTGCTGTGTACAGTACGGTTTCCCAGCGGTTGCCTGTTTTTCGATGGGTCGAGCATCTGGGGTTACCTGTAGTAGCTGTGTTGCAGAGGCTCGCCAGTACTGTCGTTTTAGCATGCTATGGACGATAGATGTTTAGTTCCGTGCCAATAATGTCTAGGGTTACGCAGTCTACAAGACCTTTTTATACTGACAAGCCTTTGATCTCTCAGTTGCACTAGTTCTAAGCTTTTTTTTTGTTTTTTTTATTTTCTCCGATTCTCGGGCTTGGAAAAGAAGTTATTTCGCTTCAGGAGCAATTTTGTGGGTTATTGTCTCAAATCATTCAGCACTTAACTTTTACTGAGCTTCTTGTGTTCCATTCTACCGTTGCGAATAGCGGCGTTCTCCCTAAAACCACGTTGAAACAGTTTTGAAAGTGAAGCCCCTATATCACGCGCGGTGGAGTCTTTATAAATCCTCAGTTTAATAACTAGTTTTTTCAATGAACCATAAAAGAATACACCAAATACCCTTTTTTTACGAGTAAGACGAGATGTTCTGCAGGCGGTCCCACGGCACCGCCCGATTAGAATATACATTATTAATTCGCTGCGCCCGCGGAGGACGCATAATCAGGGCGGCTTTCCAATCTGCCGTCTAATCGCGGCGTCGTTTTCCCGGGCAGCCTGGCGCCGACGCCCGAAACGGGGCGCGCTGCGTCGCGGCGCTGCTCCCCCACGGGCTTCCACGCCGACGCGGCGCGGGCTAATGAAATATGGCGAGCCCACCGTAATGTCCGGAGGGGCGGCCGAATTGTTTCGCTGCTGCGAATGTAACGATTTCTGGAATAGGAAAACCATTACGAATTCAATTTGGGGGCGGAAGGGCCGGCCGTCATTAATTTGTTGGCGTCGCGCGCGCGGACGCTCCGGCGCAGGATATGCGCGCCGATATGCATCGCAAGCCAGCAGAGCCGGGGAGCCGCCGGGCTGCCGGAATTTATCGGCACTCGCTGCAGGCCCGGTGGGGGAGCAGGGGAGGGGGTGGGGGGAGGCCGAAAAGTCAGCGGGCCTGCGGAGCTGCACGTGCTGAAATGGCGACCGTGACAGGGCCAGTGTTTTATAACAAACTCCAAAAATCAATATATTCGAAACTAGTCTCACATTTAAATAGAAACGAATTACTTAGCACATCACAGTATGGGTTCTAGAGAGGTTACGTAATTTAGAATGCTATATACACATTTACCTACTACACTAATGGCCATTAAAATTGCTACACCAAGAAGATGACATGCTACAGACGCAAAATTTAACCGACAGGAAGAAGATGCTGTAATATACAAATGATCAGCTTTTCAGAACATTCACACAAGGTTGGCACCAGTGGCGACTCCTACAACGTGCTGACATGAGGAATGTTTGCAACCGATTTCTCATCCACAAACGGCAGTTGACCGGCGTTGCCTGGTGTAACGTTTTTGTGATGCCTGGTGTAAGGAGGAGAAATGCGTACCATCACGTTTCCGACTTTGATAAAGGTCAGATTGTAGCCTATCGCGATTGCGGTTTATCGTATCGCGACATTGCTGCTCGCGTTGGTCGAGATCCAATGACTGTTAGCAGAATATGGAATCGGTGGGTTGAGGAGGGTAATACGGAACGCCGTGCTGGATCTCAATGGCCTCGTATCACTAGCAGTCGAGATGAAAGGCATCTTATCCACATGGCTGTAACGGATCGTGCAGCCACGTCTCGACCCCTGAGTCAACATATGGGGACGTTTGCAAGACAACAACCATCTGCACGAACAGTTCGATGACGTTTGCAGCAGCAGGGACTATCAGCTCGGAGACCATGGCTGCGGTTACCCTTGACGCTGCATCACAGACAGGAGCGCCTGCGATGGTGTACTCAACGACGAACCTCGGTGGCAAAACGTCATTTTTTTAGGATGAATCCAGGTTCTGTTTGCAGCATCATGATGGTCCCATCCGTGTTTGGCGACATCGCGGTGAACGCATATTGGAAGCGTGTATTCGTCATCACCATACTGGCGTATGAACCAGCGTGATCGTATGGGGTGCCATTGGTTACACGTCTCGATCACCTCTTGCTCGCATTGACGGCACTTTGAACAGTGGACGTTACATTTCAGATGTGTTACGACCGCTAGTTCTACCCTTCATTCGATCCGTGCGAAACCCTACATTTCAGCACGATAATAATGCACGACTGCATGTTGCAGGTCCTTTACGGGCCTTTCTGGATACAGAAAATGTCCGACTGCTGCCTGGCCAGCACATTCTCCAGATCTCTCCCCAAGTGAAAACGTCTGGTCAATGGTGGCCGAGCAACTGGCTCGTCACAATACACCAGTCACTACTCTTTATGAACTGTGGTATTGTGTTGAAGCTGCAAGGGTAGCTGAAACTGTAAGCGCCATCCAAGCTGTGTGTGAGTCAATGCCCAGGCGTATCAAGGCCGTTATTACGGCCAGAGGTGGTTGTCAGCATCTATGCACCCAAATTGCGTGAAAATATAGTCATATGTCAGTCCTAGTATAATATATTTGTCCAATATATACCCGTTTGTCGTCTACATTTCTTCTTGGTGTAGCAATTTTAATGGCCAGTAGTGTAAATATATAATGAAGTATCGACAGTTGCTATTTTTTTTATCTTTCTAAGGTTTTTCGTTGTGTAGATCATGTTACTCGCTCAGAAAAACTGAAGTTTAATTGAACTTACGGTTTACATACAACTGGTTTCAATGATCCTTAACAAGCAGAAGGTAAGTAATTGCGCTGAATAATTCAATATTGTAAAGTTATTAAATTCTAGGGACTGGAGAGAAATCACAAAGGGAGTCCCACAGGGTTCAGTTATATCTCCACTCCTCTTCCCTGTGTATGTAAATGACCCTCTACTTAACATTCATCAAGAAGAATTGGTACTTTTTACAGATGATACTAGTCTGATAAGAAATTCTATTACAAAGAAAGTAACAGAAGAGGTTGTTAGTGATGGTCTATAACGAATTATTGACTGGTTCTTTGAAAACTGGCTACCCTTAAATTTTGAAAAAATACACTATATTCAGTTCTGTGCAACGAGCAGAATCATACCAACATCTTATGTTGCACATGAACAGGAGTAAGTAAACTGGGTAGCATGCTCCAACATTTTGGCTGTACATATTGATGCAAACATCAAATGGAAAAACCAAATTATTGAGCTTCTCAAACAATTAAGTACAGATACTTTTGCTCCTCGTACAATTGCTAGTCTTGGAAATAAACAAATCAACCTCCTGAAATGTGTAGCATGTTCCTTTCAGTTCTCAGCAATGTCTTATGCAGTAATTTTCTAAGGTATCTCATAACTTAGAAGGATGTACATAAGCAATTTTTTATTTACCAATTACTGGTTTCAATCTGCGCTGAAGATAATCTTCAGATCTGGCGAAGTAAAGTACAGTTTGTCAACAGTTGACTAACACCATCGTCAAAAACTCTGCACTTTGCGACGCCAGTCTGAAACCAGTAGCTGGTAAATGAAAACTTGTAGTCCAGACGGTGTTTGTTTATTTATTTATTGCAAAAAGGTCACGGTTTCTGAGACAGGGCATCAATTATGGAGAAGGAAAGTACTGATCGCACAAAATCGAGCAGTGAGAATAATATGTGGTGTTCACCTATAGTGGTTATGTAGTTACAAGGAGTTTAGCATGTTAACTGCACCATCACAATATATATATTCGCGAGTGAAATTCGTCATAAGGAATGCATCACAATTTGAGAAAAATTTAGACATCCATACCTACGATACTTGAGGAAAAAAGATCTTTATTACACATTTTAAAGGTGTCAGTGACTCAGAAAGAAGTTCAGTACGCAGCAACAAAGATTTTTTATCATTTTCCCAATACCATACAGTGTCTGACAAAGCATGTTTTACATCTAACCTAAAATCATTTCTCTTGGACAACTCCTTCTATTACATGGACAAATTCCTATTCAGAAACATAACAAAAAATAAAATAGAATGAAACCAGTTTTCAAGTGTAGTGCCATGAGTACAACTAAAAAGTAATGCGTTCATTCATGTTAAGACTAATTACGTACACCTGTAAAATAACTCATTCTGTGGTGTCACCGCCACTTGCTAGGTTGTAGCATTTAAATCGGCCGCGGTCCGCTAGTATACGTCGGACCCGCGTGTCGCCACTGTCAGTGATTGCAGACCGAGCGCCACCACACGGCAGGTCTAGAGAGACGTCCTGGCACTCGCCCCAGTTGTACAGCCGACCTTGCTAGGAAAGGTTCACTGACAATTACTCTCTCATTTGCCGAGACGATAGTTAGCATAGCCTTCAGCTACGTCATTTGCTACGACCTAGCAAGGCGCCATTATCAATAGATATTTAACTTGTGATGCCTGTACCGTCAGACCAAAGTTCACCAATTATGGATTAAAGTTAAGTATTACATCAATTACGTACATTAATTGCTACTATTAATTCCCTTAACTGTTCCAGACCTCACGCCACTCTGCGTGAGCTTAAAAGCGTGCATTTCGGCCTCCTCTAGCAACACGGTGTTGGCTCTTCTGCCAACACTTCACATTCCATATCACTTCGGTATAAGAATATGATCTATGGAACACGTAACTAACTGACTGACTAGGCATTCTAATTCATCTGCAACTGCTTCTGTTTAGCATTTGTAAGCAGAATAAGCTGCAACGAAGTAGTACAGTTGACACTACAACTGCATTTTTCTTGCCATTTTCTCAGCTTAGGAAAAACGTACCAGAGCATGAGGACCATATCAAGAGAAATGAGACTGAAAAGCGTAATATTTGCATGTGATGAGGACGAATACTATGCGGTGACGGGAGCAGTGTGAGAAGCAAACGATAGAACAAGAGGAAAGGCAGATATCAAGTGAAAAGATGTGTACAGCGATGTAACGCTTTTTGACGTCGAAAACTTCGCAGAAGTGTCCTAAACATAAGCTAAACTTGAAAGCCAGTGTGGCTGTGGTTGGCCAGTGTGGTGTAAACACCGCCATGAGAGACCCTGATGCCGTGCTCCGTTGCAATGGGTAGCGAGAAGACAGTCCTACGCTATTGAGATAAAACAAATTTCTTCTTGGCTCTATTTTATGCCGTACAACAGAGATACAGGGTCCGCTACGATTTGTGAACGGAATTACATGCTGACTTCTAGTGTATGAGGTAGTGATTGGGGATACTGTTTCAAATGCGTGTTGTTGTTGTTGTCTTCAGTCCTGAGACTGGTTTGATGAAACTCTATCCTGTGCAAGCTTCTTCATCTCCCAGTTCTTACTGCAACCTACATCTCTCTGAATCCGCTTAGTGTATTCATCTCTTGGTCTCCCTCTACGGTTTTTACCCTCCACGCTGCCCTCCAATGCTAAATTTGTGATCCCTTGATGCCTCAGAACATGTCCTACCAACCGGCCCCTTTTCAAGTTGTGCCACAGACGCCTCTTCTCCCCAATTCTATTCAATACCTCCTCATTAGTTATGTGATCTACCCACCTAATCTTCAACATTCTTCTGTAGCACCACATTTCGAAAGCTTCGACTCTCTTCTTGTCCAAACTATTTATCGTCCATGTTTCACTTCCATACATGGCTACACTCCATACAAATACTTTCAGAAACGACTTCCTGACACTTAAATCTATACTCGATGTTAACAAATTTCTCTTCTTCAGAAACGCTTTCCTTGCCATTGCCAGTCTGCATTTTATATCCTCTCTACTTCGACCATCATCAGTTATTTTGCTCCCAAAATAGCAAAACTCCTTTAAAATGCGTGTACTAGTTAGTATTTAAAGTGAACAGCTTTTGTGTAAAACAAGTAAACAATAGAAAGGCTTAACACAACGATGGAGACTAGCATGATAGTCCGACCAGACGGTGTTTGCATGGCATTGGGCGATTTCAGCTGTCTTGCCCTTCAATTTTTCTGCGGTACTTCTGCGAAAAGTTTCAATGACAACATTAACAAGTGTTACACAAAAGTGATCGAGGGTTCAGGAACTTTCGCAAAAATATATCGTTCCATGGGAAAAAATCATACTTCCTTTGGTACCTCGATCGAGAGAAGTGTTCTGACTATTAAACATAAAACTAAGTGCCATGCCCATCTGCTATTATCATTTTCCGAAAAAACCTATGTTTTCACACGTTAACGAAATAAAAGGATGTTATATCTCACGCTAGTCACCTTATAAAACCTACCCACCAAGTGAAATAACAGCAGCTCAGTATTACAAGCACTGAAGTGTCAATTTTTCACGACGGAACTGAAGCTGTAATAATCTGAAAACAAATTAAAAGTCAGCGTACTGTCTATCACTATATGAATGAGGCAAGATGACAACTTACAACCATTGTTATTCATCTTGCATCTTGAGATAAAAAGCAATAACGGAAGGTATAGATGTGAAAGTAACTAGAAGTAACAAAGGCTTAATTCGCAGATGAATTCGATCATGTCATCGGAACTTAGGGAGGCTTGTATGGTGACACGGGCGAGGCAACTATAAACATAGCAGATGTGACGAATGGCAGAGAGGAGAACAGAGACTTAAAATGTCTCCAATGGGGACGTCAAAGAACAAGGTGGGAAAATAATTACAGTTTGGGATGCATAATAGCGCAACACAACCGAAGCAATGGTGACATCATAAGTGAAGTGGCATAGATAATAAAGCTTTCTTTAATAAAAGACACTCTACAAGTATTAAACATTCACGTGTATTGGATAAAGACGTATCAAAAACGTTTTTTACAGAGTAATTACTTACATATATGGAAGTGTAACATTATCCTAATGAATAACAAAGAAAAATCAACTGAAAATTCAAATGTGTATATAAAGGAAATTTATAAAAATTAAATGAACAGAGGAAGCAAGCGATGGAAATGGAATGGAGTCTATGAGGAACCATTACTAGGTGATCTCTCTTGTTAATGACGCTTTTATCGATGTACGCAAGAGCAGTTAATATGACTCTTGAGTAAATAAATAACAATCTGTTCGTGAACAGCGAGAGCCTGAGTAACACAAGTGTTCAAAAAATGGTTCAAATGGTTCTGAGCACTATGGGACTTAACTTCTGAGGTCATCAGTCCCCTAGAACTTAGAACTACTTAAATATAACTAACCTAAGGACATCACACATATCCATGCCCGAGGCAGGATTCGAACCTGAGACCGTAGCGGTCTCGCGGTTCCAGACTGAAGCGCCTAGAAAGGCTCGGCCACTTCGGCCGGCCCTTACAAGTGTTGATGATGTGCTGCAGCCCTACTAGAGAAGTAAAAAAGTGTTGTAGAAACGTGTCTTCACAAATGTCTGGTTGACCTGCTAAACTTACGAACGAGCCGTAGCAACCATTATTCAGATTTTACACTCTTATTTCAAAAGAGAGAGCAGTAAATTTTTTTCAGTTGTATCGATGAATCTTAAAAAATACACAGAGTGTCCTGCACCTGTTTCAAAGAGTCCTTGGACTTGTCGTACCACGAATTGTTGTTCTACTTATAAAATCAGAAAGAAGTTGAGAATTGTTTCTCAGACAACAACGATGCTTTCATGATGTATCTCCTCAGTGCCACCCGCAATTTCACACACTAAGCTCTGTAGATGTCCACTGGAATTATCTTTGGTGAAAGCACGACCACTGTGCTGATTCTCTCTCAGGTATCCACCCCTGAAGACATACAGTGGAGGAACAGTTCGGAGACGATAACTGTATGAGCACGATAATGCACCGTGACATAAAGCAGAATTTGTGAGGCAATGAACAAAAATGCTCCTGAAATGGACTGGTCTGCACAGTATCCTGACCTGAACCCTATGGAACATCTTTGGAATGATACGGAACGTCGACTTCCCTCCAGGCCCCAGCGTCCAACACCCCTACCTTAAATGAGATCTTCCCCGCTTTCAAAACCGAAAAGATTTTATTCAGACGTGGTGCTACGAACGACTCGGAGGACACACATGACACTACCTTCTCTGGGTTTGGGCTCTGGAGGAAGAACAATCTGCCATCCTCCCGCAGGCATTCATGCACCTCACTGAAAGTTTCCAGTGTCGAGTTCAAGCTGTCGTAAAGGCGCGCGAGGTCACGTTGCAAATTACTGTCCAGTAATAGGTGTCCGTATATTTTCATCAGATAATGTACATATAGATAGTACAGTAAATATTTTCTTCTTACTTACTAACCTCAGAGAACGCTCATGTACCTTACTTCGTGTGTGGAGAAGGGGTCGATGGGATGAAATCAGTGAAGAGTCTACCAGATCTAGACACGTGATCGATGAAAACCTGAGGGGGGCTGGGGGAAAGTGATAATGTCATTTTAGACGTCTCAAAGCGTTGTGGATATAAGTAGATGTTCGAAGGAGGATTGGGTTTAACGTCACCTTGCCATCGAGTTCATTAGAGACGGAGCACAAGCTCGGATTGTCTCAAGGATGGGGTAGGAAATCACCCGTGTCCTTTCAAAGGAACTATGCCAACACATGCCTGGAGCGATTTAGGGAAATCACGAAAAACCTGAATCTGGATGGTCGGACGCAGGTTTGAACCCTGGTTCTGCCGAATGCGAGTCCAGTGTGTAAACCACTACGCCGCCTCGCTTGGTATATACGTTCGAAACATAAAGCTAATTTGTTGGGCTGGTAAGGGATTCATTCGTATTATGAAAGAGTTCGTATGTAGGAAGCAAGTCTTTTTTGGGATGACCCAGATTTCATTCTAGTAGCACAGGGCTTTTAGGTATGAAGGGCGTTGGGAAGAGGCAATCTCAGTATCTGGCCAGTTAGTAGTTTTAGCCTGACAAATGGTGGATGGCTGGTAGCTGCTTTTTGTGTGAGTTAACGGTCCTGGGTGTTTTAGTGGTTTAGTTATTTGGATGGTCTCGTGGCTCAGCAGGTAAATGCCTGACTGGAAATACGGGGGTACAGGGATTGAATCCCAGTTGGCCCAAGAACTTCTTGTGTAATGACTGGTTAATGTAAAAAATATCTAGTCGGGTCATGGTTCTGATCGACATTAAATTGTAGTTCCCCCTGTTGATATCTGGGTAAGCTAATAGATGTTAAGCACTCTACATCCAAAAACATAGTCATCCAATAGGACCAAACCAAGTAAAGCAATCTAGTGCTGAAATGAACCTTAGGGTTATCGATAGATTTATCTTTTTTATGTAGGGTATCCGCCGTTGCTGAAGGTTATGATGAATTACCTTTTTTAATTTATTGTATACGAGTGTTTTAAGTGATTGGGTAAAAGTATTGGAGACAAATTTAGAGCAGTTCGTCCTACGGTTACTGGCTGAGTTGGAAAAGTAATGTTACAGCCTGAACAAACCAGCTAGTACACGATAGTCTAGTAGATAGAGCACTGGATTAGAGACTTGGAGGTCCAGGTTCAATCCTGGATAGAGTACGGAATTTTTCTCGTTCCAGTACCTGCAGGTTGGCTGAAGGTCTACTCGGTCTACTGTCAAATGAATACCTGCAATTGTTCCCAGGTGTAATGCTTTGCCGAGGCTATAGGCACGCCATCCTTTCCACCTCGCTGTGCGGTAGTCAAACCAAGAGCCCGGAACTGCGTTTGGTTCAAATGGCTCTGAGCACTATGGGACTTAAACATCTCAGGTCTCAGTCCCCTAGAACTTAGAACTACTTAAACCTAACTAATCTAAGGACACCACACACATCCATGCCCAATGCACGATTCGAACCAGCGACCGTATCGGTCGCGCGGTTCCAGACTGAAGCGCCTAGAACCCCTCGGCCACCAGCCGCCGGCTCCTGCGTTTGCAAAACAGTCTTTACCGTCAGCTAATTAATTTCCAATTTCTCTGCAATCATGCTACACACAGAAACCCCTGCGCCACAATATCGTAGAATGATATTAGATAATGCGAAGCGAAATGGCATAGCCCATTGGTACAATGGCATTCCGTGCGGTATTTGTTTTTTTGCATTTGAAGTGAAGTAAGGCTGCAAGAATCAATGTTGGATTGGTGGAAATGAACAACAACATTGTGACAGTATGTCACAATGGTCAGGTGTCGCAGATTATCCCAGTGTGATTAAACAAGTCTGAATGAAGATGAACAAACTGACAGACTATCCACCCTGTAAAGAACTAGGAACCGCAAAAAGAATTGGTGGCCCTGGTGCTCGAAGCACGGCATATCACAATCGTGGCTGTAATGGAAAAACTGAACAGCAGCCGTGGATAGGTTTTCAGCCCGCACAACATTTTGAACATGAAAAAGACTGCCGCTCACTACATTTCGCGAATGCTCACACTCATTCCAAAAACCTGTCGAACTGAGGCAGCAGCGGAAGCGATATGTGGCGGGCATATGTGGCGGGCCGGTCCAGACGACTATTCACCACAGCGGAGCGTTTGTTTTAGCGCTATGACCCCGGGATACAGGAGCAAAGGAAATGGTGAAAAAATATGGATTCACCTAGGCCAATGAAGCAGTCTTAATCGGGCAAGGTGATGCTGAGTATTTTCTGGAACTGGTTATAGATTTTGGTCGTAAGGAGCAAACCATCACAAGGGCATACTAGTGAAATCTGCTGACAAGGTTTCCAGACGCTGTTCTGTCCTCCATGACGAGGCCTCAGGTCATTCTGCACAGGACAGTCGTTGCTTCTTTGTACTACGAAAGTTTCCTCCACCCACCGCCCCTTGTATTCTTCTCGTATGGCACACGGTAACATTTCTGGGGTGAAGAAACCCGAACAATCACAAGACACTGATTATGGGAGCGGAACGTATTGGAGATTTACTGAATGCTAAGGGAAACTTCTAGAAACTTTTATTTGACACCAGTATTCCAAACAAGAATCAAACTTTGCTGCACAGCTATACCGCGTTCTACAGTGTTACTCAGTTATTAGCAGAAAGATTAATTCTCTAAATACTGTCTAAATAAGGAAATTTTCTTCTCAATTTTACGTTGTAGACCAGATAATAAAAATTATAAATTCATAAAAATAACTTCACTTGCTGTTAACTGTCTTATTAGCCTTCTACACGTCACACAGAACTTTGGACAACTACGCTCTAAACACATTAGTTGTATTAGCCTGTCTTTCAGAAAATTTATAAACTTTTCTTGCCACTAGCAATCGTATACACCCAGTAAAAGACAATACAAAGTATACATGCAGCATTTAACTTGAACCTGATACTTAAAGGCTACTTACTTTTTAAGCACTACTTTTTGACTGGTCTGTTTCTCTTAACTTCAGACAACGTCACGTTTTGTCTCCGACTTTCCACGAACAACGCAGCAAAATTAAACATATTTTATGAAGTTACCATTCGCCAGCTACAGTAACGCATGAGTCCTACTTACTTGACAGTCATACTCTGCCTGTATTGGACAGAACTGTAATACACTTTAATTGTGTTCGCGAGCACTGCCACATGGCAAAAACATGGCTTCACTGGTTACTAAATCTGCCGATTCCCCAGATTCATCTACCGTCTGTCTCAGCGCGTTGTCAAACATCAGCTGCCCGTTCCTCTGTCTTCTCTGAATCCTTACCAATCGACGCACGGTGATATGGCATAGTCGAGCAGCAGCTAGTGGATAGAACTTCCCCTCCACACGCTGTCCACCTCGTCACTAGCTGACGAGTCCATTGCTCTGCCTGTTTCGTGTGTCACTCAGAGCTGTTCGCATTCCGCTTTAACCGTGCCCATGCTAGCCTGTTAGGTAGACAGGCAAGTTGCCCTACGTTATCAGGCAAAAAGTTCAGACTGCTGCACTTCCCATCCAAGGCAAGCTACACCCAACACGAGTAGGCTAAAGGAATCTTACAAGGGAACCTCCCCATCGCACCCCCCTCAGATTTAGTTATAAGTAGGCACAGTGGATAGGCCTTGAAAAACTGAACACAGATCAATCGAGAAAACAGGAAGAAGTTGTGTGGAACTACGAAAAAATAAGCAAAATATACAAACTGAGAAGTCCATGTGCAAGATAGGCAACATCAAGGATAATGTAAGCTCAGGAGCGCCGTGGTCCCGTGGTTAGCGTGAGCAGCTGCGGAGCAAGAAGTCCTTGCTTCAAGTCTTCCCTCCAGTGAAAAGTTTAATTTTTTTTCAGTTTATGTGACAAACTCTTATGTTTTCATCACTTTTTTGGGAGTGATTATCACATCCACAAGAAAACCGAAATCGGGTAAGGTAGAAGAATCTTTTTACCCATTCGCCAAGTGTACAAGTTAGGTGGGTCGATAACATATTCCTGTCATGTGACGCACATGCCGTCACCAGTGTCGTATAGAATATATCAGACGCGTTTTCCTGTGGAGGAATCGGTTGACCTATGACCTCGCGATCAAATGTTTTCGGTTCCCATTGGAGAGGCACGTCCTTTCGTCTACTAATCGCACGGTTTACCGGTGCGGTCGCAAAACACAGACAATAAACTTATTACAGTGAACAGAGACGTTAATGAACGAATGGACAGATCATAACTTTGCGAAAATAAAGAAATTAAAATTTTCTATGGAGGTAAGAACTGAACCGAGGATCTCTCGTTCTGCAGCTGCTCACGCTAACCACGGGACCACGGAGCTCCTGATCTCACGTTAGCCTTGAAGTTGCCTATCTTACGCATGGACTACTCAGTTTGTATATTTTGCTTCTTTTTTCATAGTTCCACACAACTTCTTCCTGTTTTCTCGATTGATCTGTGTTCAGTTTTTCAAGGCCTATCCAGTGTGCCAACTTTATCTAAATCTGAGGGGGGTGCGATGGGGAGGTTCCCTTGTTAGTTGCCTCCCCGTCTATTTTTTACGCGTACGTTGTAATTTTGTGAGTAGGGTTCGGAAGTTGTTGAAAAGACTTTCTTTATCCGAGTATCATAAGACAATGCTCAGTGAAATATATCTTAATTTTGGATCACTGTAGGCCTCGAAACAGTGGATTTTATTATATATGTCCATTTTCTTTATTCCGGTATACTTCGAGATTATTAATTTTTTTCGATATGAACGCTTTTCTCTTCAACTTCAGCCTTACACTAGTAGTGGCTATCCTCTGTTAGAATCATCTAACAAATCGTTTCTGTAGTAAGCAGAGCTGTCTCTGAAAGTCGAGTTCCTTTGTGCCTATAAACCTGAAGACGTCTATAAAGTAACGTTTTAGAATATTATTATCAGTAACGTACTGTGCTCCACCCCAATACGAACCCAATTTTAGTTACTTCTTTCAGAATGTGTACCGCGGTTTCGCTGAATTCGTTCTAAGTAGCCAAAGTAGTTCATTCTAAATTCACCAAATGCATTTTCTCAAACACGAAGGTTGTTTCCCATATGATGTTAGTGTAAGCAATACATGTCTGATAAAAGAAGCTTTTCTTGCATGCTGTGCTTTCCCCTCACCACCTTGCACACAACCACGATGTTATGTTTTTAATCCCTACTGAGCCAAATTTGCTTCTTATTTCAATCAATGCTTAAATTTAGAAATCCTGTACACTGCTAGGTGACCTCAAGTTCTTGGCACACATTTCCACTACGTATTTTTCCTCTTTCAAAATATTCTGGAGTGAGGAAGCTGCTAGTCACATTTATAAACATTTCGTAACATACTCGAGGTTCCCGAATGAGTGCTTTACACAATTTACGTTGCGAGGCACCCATCGATTTATTTGAAGCTGTCTCAAAAATATATGACTGCTTCTCCCTTGCTGGAGTTTGGGTCTGCTTCGTCACTAGTGTACGTTCTCAAATTAATTTCTTCTTAATCTCTTTTAAGTTTAGTTTGTTCATTTTGCTGCTGCCAACGTTATGGTAGATAAGCTGCAATGAAACTACTCACGCAATCTTGTATCAGGCTAGTCACATTGAATTGAAAGCCCAACGTATTGTCAGATGCAGCAGGCTCAACAGGTCCAGTAAAGGTTGCCAGTCTTGCGGAAACGTAGGTCGGCCTGCTTCGACACTGTGCTTCAGTGCACACGTAGTCTGCCCCTACAGCTAAGTGGTCAGAGTGACGGATTGCCTCCTATGGGCCCGGGTTCGATTCTCGGCTGGGTCGAAAATTTTCTCCGCTCAGGGACTGGGTGTTGTGCTGTCTTCATCATCATTTCATCCCCATCCGGCGCGCAGGTCGAACGTAATAAGACCTGCACCAGGGCGGCCGGACCGAACCGCAACTGGCCTCCCGGCCAATGACGTCAAACGCTCATTTCCATTTCCAGTACACACGTACTCTAGGTTGCCGTTGTGGCAGGCTGAACTGCTTTTGTGGTTGCGGTGGGCATAGGGGCAGGCAGGCTGGAAGGAGAATTTGTACACTTCCGGTGTTAGTGCCCAGCGGTACCGTGCTGCTCGGCTGGGTGCGCCCTCTCAGGGTGATCACGCTCACTTCCAGGCAGCCACGCCACGCTCGCGCTCGCCGCTCTGTCCACCAACCTCGCCCTCCAGCTTATTCCCTCCCCTCCCCCCCCCCTCAACATTCAGATATCCATTATACAGACCAGCTGCTTAGCCTGTGTCTCTGAAGAACAGTCGAAAAACTGCGGCTCGACCCCGACGTAGCAAGGTCGATACTTCGACATGGTTCAAGATCATTCTGGGGCGAGCATTTTCTACATCAAGATCAGGTTATTTTCGTCGTGAATCGTTACCTGAACATGTAGAGGAGTACAACCAAAGTCTGACAAGTCATCCATCGTTGAGAATAATGTGTCACATTTGAGGGTGACAGTACAGAGAAGGACCAACACCATCTTCTATAGGGTTTACAAACTGGCGACATCGGGCACAGAACAAGGATCCGTATTCACATAGGAACCGGGGATCGCAAACACCACAAGAGGGCGCTACGGTCTCGTGTGGGCTGGCGTCGTCGGAGACTGTTTAATTGGGCAGTATGTTTTCCTGGACCGACTTGACGGTCGCACGTATCTCATATTCTTGCGAGAGGTTCTGCCGGACATGCTGAATGATGTTCCCATGTCTAATCACCGCAGCATTCGACTTCAGGACGATGGAGCCCCCGCGCATTTCACCAGACAAGCGAGGGCATATGTGGAGGCAACTTTTTGCTGACGCTGGATTGGTTGTGGTGGGCCAGTCGCATGGCCGACACGATCACTCGAGCTGTCTCCAGTCGATTTTTCCCGTGGAGGCACCTGAAGGGCCTTGTTGCTGAAATGTCTGTTACATCCCCGGCTATCTTCGAGATACACCATGTATCTTTTAGAGGGTGCGCCGTTCAATGCAGCGTCGATCTCAGGCGTGTCTCGATGCATCTGGACAAAACTTTGGGCATCTCCTGTAGTGTGCATCAATTTGTAGCATGTGACAAAATACCTGCAAAGCCATATAGTTGCCGGGATTGCCATTACGATCACCGGTTCCTATGTGTTTACTGGTTCTTAGATGCGCGATGTACCATATCAGTTTGCCATGTATATCATAGCCGAAATTTAATTTTTTGCGGATTGATAATGTTTATGACGAATGGTTGTGCCTGACGTACAGTCAACTGCGCTTTATTCGTACAAGAAACCAAAATTGGAAAGGACGCAGCGGACGGGGCATCGCGTTGTGTGCGCGGAGAGCCGCCGTGTTATGAATTTCCCGCGGCTGCAGTGGCGGTGGCGGCCGCCTTTGCTCATGACTGTAGGCATGAGCGGAATCTGAGCGTCGCTGCTCCGCTAGGCAAACACGCGCCGCGAAACCCGACCCCAGCGTTCGCGGGCGCCCCGCCCTCTCCCCGCACTGCCGCAATTCCAGCAGATCCTCCAATTTCTGCACAAATCTCGACTTCTTTCACACAGTGGCCTGCATACGCGTTCGCTGGGGACCGCGAGTTCTGAGTGCAGAGGAAGCGCCGCGAAATTCCCCGCCTCTCTCTCTCTCGCGGAAGACGTACGGTTCGAGCGTTGAAGCGAACCGCACGCACAGTGCTACAAAGAAAACTTTGTCGTCATAGACTAACGTGCAATTTCAGTGAACCTATACGCAACAAAAAAAAAATGGTTCAAATGGTTCTGAGCACTATGGGACTTAACATCTGTGGTCATAAGTCCCCTAGCACTTAGAACTACTTAAACCTAACTAACCTAAGGACATCACACACATCCATGCCCGAGGCAGGATTCGAACCTGCGACCGTAGCAGTCGCACGGTCTTTTTCTCTACTACTGGGCACTCTCTAGATATCCTCAGATCTTCCAACACATGGGCAGCTACTCGCAAGAAAAGTTAAACTCAATTTTATTGATATCTTACTCATAAGAACACTATAGCTCGTAACCTGTAACGGCGAATTATCATAGAAGACACTGTATATATTTTTTGGTTTAGTTGCTTCAATTATTGTTTGTCAGTCTGAAAGCGTATTAACCGTTTCCTTTTCCTTTTTAAACATATTTCTGATAACATGTGCTACGTTGTGAAAAATGCAAGAAATACGAAATCAACCTTTCAGACAAGTTAAAGTTGTTTGCCGCACGGAGATTCCGATCGAGATTCAAATGGTTCAAATGGCTCTAAGCACTATGGGACTTAACATCTGAGGTCATCAGTCCCATAGACTTACAACTATTTAAACCTAACTAACATAAGGACCACACACACATCCATGCCCGAGGCAGGATTCGAACCTGCGACCATAGTAGCAGCGCGGTTCCGGACTGAAGCGCCTAGAACCGCTCGGCCACATCGGCCGGCGATCCAGATTCCTACGTCACACATCTACAGTAGCGGTGGTGGTGTTAGTAGTCACAGTAATACTTTTATTAAACCGTTTGTTACTTTTCCAAGGGTACTACACATGTCGTGGTGTTATAGCTTAGGAACAAAAAAAAATTCACATATACAGGTCTAGTTTGACAATGATAGGGGGTAATATGCTGCGGAGGCGATAGGCCCGCCTCTCTCTCCATCTTGTGCAGTGGTAATAAGACTAAGAGCTTTTACTTCCACGTAATTAATTTCAGATTTCTCTGCAAACGTGGTACACACTGAAATCCATACGCCACAATATCGTAGAACGCCATTACATGATCCGAAACGAAGTGGCCCAGTCCATTGGTAGAGAGGAGCTCTGTGCAGTAATTCGTTTTCTACATTTAAAGGGAAATAACGCTGCAACAATCCTCGCTGGATTGGTGGAAATGTACAACAACAATATACCACCGTATGTCACAATGACCAGGTGGCGCAGATTATTCCAGTGTGGTCAAACAAGTCTGAATGAAGAAGAACGAACTGACATACCATCATCCTGTGAAGAACTGGGAATCACGAAAGAATTGGAGGCCCTGGTGCTCGAAGCCCGGCGTATCACAATCGTGGCTCTAGTGGAAAAAGTGAAACCAGCTGTGGATCGGTTTTCATCTTGTACAATATTTTGAACATGAAAAAGACTGCCGCTCGCTGTATTCTACGAGTGCTCACACTCATTCCAAAAACCCGTCGAACCGAGGAAGCAGCGGAAAAGATGGATCTGTGACACCCCAGTCAAGACGATTCTTTAGCCACATAATCACCATAGTGGAGCGTTTGATGTAGTGCTGAGAACCCGAGATATAGGAGCAGAAGTTAATTGTTAGATCAAACGTCGGTTCATCTGACCAAAGAATTCTATATTGGAAACGTTGCTCTTCTTCACTCCTGTTAATGAACCACTCTCAAAATTCGCTTCGCCTATCAGGATCATCCTCGTTAAGAGCATGGAGAAGTCTTGGAATGTAAGGCTTAAAGTTCTCAGACCGCAATATTCTATGAACACTGCTTCTGCAGATCCCGCTCCGACGAGAGCATTGCCGCACAGATTTCTTCGGGGATCTTGTGTATGCCTGGATTACTGCATCAACATTCGCATTGTCTGTTGGACTTCTCTTTCGTCCGCTATGTCCCTTCTTCATATAGTGCACCTTTCCTTCGACTTCAAACTTATCTCTGATTCTTGTAATTGTTACTCTTGTAGGTGATGGTGTTCCAGATTCCTCTCTCCAACGTCGGCGTACCGCACTCACACTCTGTTTTCCAGTAACACTTTAGCACCCATTTCCGTTGTTCAAACGGTAACGCCATGTTTGCTGACAATCCTGAAACAAAATAAAGCATTATTATGTTTTTCACCGCCTTCTAAGTTATTACCCATAAAAACTGCAAATGCTAGTCCGACCTATCTGTTGTTCCAGCTTTTAGAATCATTATGAGGTAGACATCACAACAAACATCGAATTTACAGTCGAACTTCCAGCATCGTAAAAGGCTGACATAGTCAATATGGAAGTGTTACAGAAATGCTCGCGAGCCAGTGGGACTCCTTGAAACAAAACAACGAAGTTATGGTGAAACCGTATTTTGTAAATTTAGAGAACAGTTATTCGAACAAGACTGTGTGACCACTCTGCTGCCACCATAATATGTCTCGCGTAAGATTAGTGAGAATAAGATAAGAGAGAGATAACGTGTACAGAGGCGTGTACTGTCTGATCAACAGCATTTGGATACATCTTATTCGACATTAATATGGGGTGTTCCCTCCTTTATGACATCTCGAAATCTGCTGGAGACATTTTCAGTAAAGTGTGTGAATATCTTTGTACAAATGGCAGCCTATTCTTTCTCAAGAGTCAAAGTCAAACTATGTAGATGTTGGACGTTGGGGTCCGCAGCGAAGATTTGTTGCACTGGGTTCAGGTCGGAGGTATGGGCAGGTCAGTCCATTTCAGGAGCGTTACTGTCCACTAAACATAGCGTCACGTTTGCCGCTTTCTGGCATGGTATACTGCCATGCTGATTCAGTCACCTCCTTCAAACTGTTCTCCTCTTGTACGCACCAGGCAGTGCTGTAAATGTGCTCATACCGTTTCACATTTATCGCCTTCTTAACGACACTGAGGGGATCATACTCTAACCGCGAGAAACATACCCACACCGTAACACCACATTCTTCGTACCACACAATTGGCACTACATACAGGGTGTTTCAAAAATTACCGGTATATTTGAAACGGCAATAAAAACTAAACGAGCAGCGATAGAAATACACCGTTTGTTGCAATATGCTTGGGACAACAGTACATTTTCAGGCAGACAAACTTTCGAAATTACAGTAGTTACAATTTTCAACAACAGATGGCGCTGCGGTCTGGGAAACTCTATAGTACGATATTTTCCACATATCCACCATGCGTAGCAATAATATGGCGTAGTCTCTAAATGAAATTACCCGAAACCTTTGACAACGTGTCTGGCGGAATGGCTTCACATGCAGATGAGATGTACTGCTTCAGCTGTTCAATTGTTTCGGGATTCTGGCGGTACACCTGGTCTTTCAAGTGTCCCCACAGAAAGAAGTCACAGGGGTTCATGTCTGGCGAATAGGGAGGCCAATCCACGCCGCCTCCTGTATGTTTCGGATAGCCCAAAGCAATCACACGATCATCGAAATATTCATTCAGGAAATTAAAGACGTCGGCCGTGCGATGTGGCCGGGCACCATCTTGCGTAAACCACGAGGTGTTCGCAGTGTCGTCTAAGGCAGTTTGTACCGCCACAAATTCACGAAGAATGTCCAGATAGCGTGATGCAGTAATCGTTTCGGATCTGAAAAATGGGCCAATGATTCCATTGGAAGACATGGCGGCCCAGACCAGTACTTTTTGAGGATGCAGGGACGATGGGACTGCAACATGGGGCTTTTCGGTTCCCCATATGCGCCAGTTCTGTTTATTGACGAAGCCGTCCAGGTAAAAATAAGCTTCGTCAGTAAACCACATGCTGCCCACATGCATATCGCCGTCATCAATCCTGTGCACTATCGTTAGCGAATGTCTCTCGTGCAGCAATGGTAGCGGCGCTGAGGGGTTGCCGCGTTTGAATTTTGTATGGATAGAGGTGTAAACTCTGGCGCATGAGACGATACGTGGACGTTGGCGTCATTTGGACCGCAGCTGCAACACGGCGAACGGAAACCCGAGGCCGCTGTTGGATCACCTGCTGCACTAGCTGCGCATTGCCCTCTGTGGTTGCCGTACGCGGTCGCCCTACCTTTCCAGCACGTTCATCCGTCACGTTCCCAGTCCGCTGAAATTTTTCAAACATATCCTTTACTGTATCGCTTTTCGGACCTTTGGTTACATTAAACCTCCGTTGAAAACTTCGTCTTGTTGCAACAACACTGTGTTCTAGGCGGTGGAATTCCAACACCAGAAAAATCCTCTGTTCTAAGGAATAAACCATGTTGTCTACAGCACACTTGCACGTTGTGAACAGCACACGCTTACAGCAGAAAGACGACGTTCAGAATGGCGCTCCCACAGACTGCGTTGTCTTCTATATCTTTCACATCACTTGCAGCGCCATCTGTTGTTGAAAATTGTAACTACTGTAATTTCGAAAGTTTGTCCGCCTGAAAATGTACTGTTGTCCCAAGCATATTGCAACAAACGGTGTATTTCTATCGCTGCTCGTTTAGTTTTTATTGCCGTTTCAAACATACCGGTCATTTTTGAAACACCCTGTATGATGGCGTGTAACGATATCAAGACATTCGCCAGACCTAGCCCTTCCATTGGATTGCCACAGATTACAGCGTATTTCATGACTCCAGATCACTCGTTTCCAGTTCTCCACTGTCCAGCGGCGTCGCTCATCACACCACCTCAAACGTCTCTCAGGCCGGTATTACACTATCAAATTTCTTTGTCAAATATCTTGGTCAAAGAAATTTGATGGTGTAATAGGGAACTTTGTCACATCTCGTATGTCATCAAATAAATTTGATCAAATCCAGGGCTTCGCTGTAGATTTGATCAAAGCAGTCGCTTGTCTTCTGTTCACTGCAATGTGACATGTTACCACGTGGAGCGCTAGCATCGCTGCAGCGTTCTGTCATCTGTTGTGTTTATATAAAAATTGCCGGTAAATACAGCTTGTTTGTTCCGACAACTACAAAATTAATAGAGATGTATGAAGCTGATGAGGCGTTTTACAACGTGAGGCACCCTGAATACAAAAATAGATTAAGAAGGTTGGAGACCTAACCTAACCTAACTCTCTTCTGTAGCAAGGATTTGGAGAGTTGCTGTGAGCTTGTCTTCTGCAGATATAGCAGTTCTTAAGTGAGTATTGTGCTTTGTGATATGAGGATACACTTCACATACAGAAATCTATTCTCATCCATTCCTAAGTAGTGTATGACTTGACGTCCTCCACTATAAACTCACGTAAGAAGTTTTGTTGAATGCTTTCATCGTGCCACCGTAAAACCCACGGCTTCACCCAGGTACGTTTCCTTTTTTTCCCCCACTTCTCTTCCGCATGCGCACACAGTGCAGTTGTGGTACATGCAACTGCTGCGGTTAATAACAAGTTGTTGTTGTCAACCATCTTGAACTTTGACAAAAAATGATAGTGTAATACCCCTTTTTAGCAACACATCAAAGACTTTTGTCAAATATATTTGACGAATATTTGATCAAATCTTTGACAAAGAAATTTGATAGTGTAATATCGGCCTTAGCAGTGTCTACAGGAATTTGTTGCTTATGAGGAGCTCCTCCATCATTGTGCCGCTGTTATTTAATACCCTACGCACTTTCGTTAGGTTAACTGGGGTGTTGGTAGCACTTTTCAATTGACGAGTGATTTCTTATCTGATTTTATGCGATTTTTTTTTCTTTTTACAACCACTCTCGAAATGCTCGGCAGTCCCTACCCATCAGTACATCAGGTGTCTATGGTCTTGGTTTAGCTGTAGTGCTTCCTTCGAGTTTACACTTCACAATCACATCACCAACGGTCGAATTGGCCAGCTTTAGTAGGATTCAAATGTCCGAGACGGATTTGTTACTCAGATGACATACATGATCAGGGCTCGTTCGAAGTACGTGAGCTCTCCTATTCGACCCATTCCGGTGTTACTACTCCTCTTTCTCTACTGGCAACACGATTTTTTTTATAGAGGTGGAGGCCCTCCACGCCCACACCGGCATGATGTTCAACACAATAGGTCTACTGCCATCTCGGCATAAGGGTTAGTATTCACTAAAGTGAGGTGTCGTAGGATGTGGGTACTGTGATGTTTGCGTACGTCTGGTTAAGGGTAACCATTAATACGCGCTCATCTGGAGATAGATTGGGTCGAAATCGAACGAAGGGTAGCGGTTTGAAGGGCAGAGGAAAAAACTGCCAAGGCAAGACCCAAGGGAAAAATAAACCTCTGCGACAGTTAGGTCGGGTGGTAAGAGCAGTAGCGGATGTCTTGCTGCTGCGATAGGTTGTGCAAGGATAGGCTTTGTTAGTAGTGGGTATCATGCATGTCGATACCTTGACGTGCGGTTGTGCTGCTCGGAGGCTGGCGCTGGGTGCCGGTGTAGAGTCCTCGTTCAGCGTCAGCAACCTGCAACAGTTAGATTTATTATCGTTTTTATGTCCGATAGGCATATATCGGAAGCACAGTGTGAGGTAATGTTGGCGGTTTTGTTTGTGCGTCAGTGGGCGAGCTCGTCGGTGTCCCTGCTGTGGCCTGTTGGTCGGCTCTAATAGCAGCTGGTAATTGCCAGTCAGTGTTGCTGATATGCAGGGGCTTGCCGACGTTTGTCACTTGTTTGCGTATGTTGGTTTACCATAGGTGGCTATGCCCTAGCTAGCAGTGTCTTTGGCCGATTGTGCTTCCATCTATGCTTGGCAACACGATACTCCCCAATTCCTTTTATACTGGGGTGTCAGCCTCTTGTGATAGAGACAGTCAAATGAAAACGAGACGGTAGGAAAAAAAGTAAGTAAAATGTTCGTTACTTCAAAAGTAATCGCCATAACTGTTAACGCATTTATCCTGTAAGTAGGCTGTTTAGGTTTTTTTTTATTGTTAACGCCACCTCTGTATGAAAATCACTGGCTGTGCTGTGTGCAGTCTGTGGCTGCTTTGCATTGTTGTAATACTCGCCATTGTAGTGTTAGGCAGCTGGCTGTGAACAGCGCGTAGCGTTGGGCAGTTGGAGGTGAGCCGCCAGCAGTGGTGGATGTGGGGAGAGAGATGGCGGAGTTTTGTAATTTGTCATGAACTGCTATATATATGATGATATCAAGGTAAATACATTCTTTGTTCTCTATTAATATCTTTCATTTGCTAACTATCCCTATCAGTAGTTAGTGCCTTCCATAGTTTGAATCTTTTATTTAGCTGGTAGTAGTGGCGCTCGCTGTATTGCAGTAGCTTGAGCAGCGAAGATTTTTGTGAGGTAAGTGATTTGTGAAAGGTATAGTTTAATGTTAGTCAGGGCCATTCTTTTGTAGGGAATTTTGAAAGTCAGATTGCGTTGCGCTAAAAATACTGTGTGTCAGGTTAAGCAAAGTTATGTATAATTGTTCTAAGGGGACGTTTCATATGTCGACCCTTAGCCTAGGATACCTCACTGGAATCTTCTGATTTTTTCTTGTAGTTTGTGTAATTAGTGTAGCTTTTGTTTATTGCTAGCGCGTAATTGTAGAGAAAATCTCCTTTGTAGTTGCAGTCTTTCATTGTTGTACAGTAAAACAGTTGTGGCTTGCATGTAGATTTGCACCAAGTATTTCGCAGCTGCAATTAACTAGATATTATTTTCAGTGTTATGTTAATGTGTTCTCTTATCTTTGGTCTTCAAATTGTGTTTTTCTGAGTTGTCGTGTGAAATACTGTGACAATAATGGCGTGTGAAAAACGTAACACTAGGCTCCAAAGTAAACTGAGAAATAATAGTGACGACGAGCGTAGCTTGCCAGCACCACTGTGTAATGAATTAACAGACATTCAAAGTAGTAATTTGGTAACTGTGCATAGGGAAATGGAGCGGGCGTCAAACAATGGCGTGGACAGTGAAACAATTAGTGAAGAGGGAAGCATTATCGATCGATCGGTCGGCAACAGCTCGCCTCAGGAATCGGGAATGGCAGGACACAATTTTGCAAATACTGTAGATTCAGGTTTTGGGTCCTCACCGTTTTCTCAAATAAGTCAAGACACAATTCCTGCTTGTCAAAATGTGAATGTTGCCGGTGCAAATGCACTGCCGAAAAGCATAGAGGAACAGATTCCAGACACTAATACATTATTATTGCAATTAATGCAACAAATAAAACAAAATCAGAGACAAACACAGCAACAGCTAGACACAGTGGAACAAAATCAGAGACAAACACAGCAACAGTTAGACACAATGGAACAAAATCAGAGACAAACACAGCAAAAGCTTCAAAAGTTAGACTCATTGGAACAAACTCTTGAACAAACACATGAAGATTTAACTACTGAGTTACATAACATTGAATCGAAATGCCAAAAAGTCTGTAATGACGTAAAAACACAAATTTGTGAGCATTTCCAACCTATTTTTTCGCGTCATGAAAATGCATTACAGAATCACGAAGCAGCCATAAAAGAACTGCAAACCATTGTTCATGAAAATCATGAGACCTTGTGGGCTAAAATTGACACAGTTGCATCTACCGATTCGGTTACGCAACTTGCAAAAACTCAAGAAAACTTAAAGGACACAGTAGATTCGATTTCAACACAAATGGACACTCTGAAACTTGGTTCAGAAAAACACACTGAGGAAATGTGTTCACTATCGGAGAAAGTAGCCGAACTTTCGGATCAGGTCACTAACTTATCTACAAAGGTAGATGATGATCTGAATGACACAAGACATGTAGCATTCACTGACACAGAAGAGTATGAACAAATTAGAAAATTCAAACAAAATCAAAATCAAATCAATACACTGTACAAAAGAGAAATCCGGGAAGTACAAGATCAGTTGACGCAGGTAATACAAGAATTACATATTTCAGAGGACACTCGCGCTCCAGTACGGGAAGAGGGACTTAGAAATATGGAACAACCACAAAATAATAACACAGGACACTTGCGAAATTATGAAAGAAATTGGCAAGGCACACAGAATTTTGAGATGGAACCGCCGACACGACGTAACAATGACCGCTATGCTACTCGCTGACACGATGATTTTGACGATAAGCTGTTCATTTAAAAAAAAAAAAAAAGGGAGACAGAATAACTTCAGACGCAATAGCTCAGCGCGCAGCTACAATTCCGGGAGAAATTCTCCACCACATGACCGACAAACAAGAAACTACGGAACCTACCGACATGACGACAGACGATATATTCGTAACGACAGACCTGAATTGCATCAGAACTGGCGGGATTTAAACAGGGCAGGGCCCTCTCGGCAAGGCGAATTTGTAGAAGTTAGGTCTCCTAATCCCAGTAACGACGCGCGCCAACAAAGAAACAGACAATGACTCGCACCGGAGGCAGCCACGTGCGCCCGCTAGCTCAGGGAAAAATAACATAGACGCTACTAATGAGTGACAATTTACAATGTTGCTTTTGCGGTGTTTCTGTTTTATATCTGCACAGGTTTTCTGAATTCTTCTGGAAAGAAAAACATGTTTTAGTAGTAACTTTTGTGGTATAGCAACAATGAGACAGCCTTTTTCGTGGCACAACAATATGTTACAGTACAGTACTTTCTTCACCACAACAATAAGCGTAATAACTACGATATCTATACACAAAGCATTTCACTATTGTTTATCATGAGGTAAGTACATTGACTTCTGCAGAAATTAGCTTTCGGAGGACGATAATTACGACACTTCCACAGAATTATCTTACAGCAAGACGCACATTTAGCGTTACAGGACACGCATTTTAGTGATTAATTTTGTACTTAAAACATTTATTTTTAAAGATATTTGAAGTACAATAATACAAGGGTTTTCCATGATACATTTCATTCCATTGCTGTAATCTGTCACACCTGAGGGTATAATTACATTGATCCTCAGGGGGGTACACGCTTACTTTGTGTACCATGTGTTTGGCACGCACAAGGAGCCCTAGCTAATATGGTATTTGCTTACACAACTTTACACATCGGTACCATATTTCTCTAACACATAATTACACAGCTATCTGATTATTTGACAGAGATAAACATTTTTTTTACTACATCAGTGACACATGTTTACGCAATCACACAGTTGGGTAACTTCACACTTATGAAATTGTATTTTGTCTGTACTTTGTGAACTGTTCATATTTTTGCGGACCCATTGTGATATTATGAGAGCTTTGAATGATATATTTGGTATGGGATCATAATTTTTAAAGTACGTTTGAGGTAGATAACACTTTTGACATGAGCAGATAATTTTTTTTAAGTTTTGATATTATTGGAGGAAGCTACGACGATTTTGAGAGTTGACTGAGGTGTTATGATGTAATTTTTATGACGACGATGTGTATTTTGCTATTGAGGTATGTTGATCAATAAGCTGATGCTATATAAGGAATGTGATTACGTGTTTATATGTATATGAATAATCAATAGAAGTTAGGGACTCTGGTTGGAAACCGAGAATCGTACTTTAAGAGTTATGAAATGTGTGTAAATGCGTGAATGTATCACAATGCCGACGAAAATTTTTTTGGACGCTGTTATATTTATAGGATTTTGTTTCTACAGATTTGTAACCCAAATTCTTGACCTGTGAAATATTTTTATATGAGACTGTCACTGTAGTGGAAACTGGTGTCGTAAATATTTCGGTAAGAAAGTTCAGTGACCACCTGCACGTAATGCGTCGTGGGCACCCAGGTGAGCGGCCAGGTGTGTCAGACGCCTGGAGAAAAAGCCATTATTGCGAGCAGCGGCACAGGTAGAAAAAAAAGGGTATTTTGAAAGAGGATATGAACCAAAAAAAGTAGGGTGTAGGGACAACAGGTTTAGGTAGGATTTTCTTGGAAATAAATGATGAAGTAAGATAATGGAAAATAAATAATGAGGTAAGAAATATGTGAACATATATATACAGAAAGCATGCTTGAATAGGATTTTTTTTGGTGGAAACAAATGTGGAAATAAGACGAAAGATCTATGGAATGAAGTTTTGGGTTGGACTGCAGTACCAAAAGTTACTCTGAAAACAAACCCTGTCCTTCCCATTGTGTTATCCCCCTATGTGTTTGTGTACCCTTGTGTATTTGTTTTCTTCCTGTCTCTGTGTAGTTTCATAGAATTTTTTCTTTTCTAATACTATTCACCATGATGAGGAATACTGTTATCCTCAAATATAATTGGTATTAATAATATGTTATTTAACTTGTAAATATGCTTAGATATTAGTTATTCTGTTTTGTGTTAATGCTTAGGTGTGAAGTTGATGTTTCAAAATTTATTCTGATCTTTTATGTATCTACTTATGTCATAATTCCTGTAACACTGTTGTATATGTTATTTTGATTCTTTTGTAAAGCCTGTACTACAAATGTTATCTGTATTGTTATGTTCTTTAATGATGTATTATGCACCTTTGTAATTGTATTCTTATGTTATAAAATTGTAATTGACACCAGTTCATCATATTATTAACTTGTAAGTTACATTTCACTGCACACGTTTCTGTTGGTCATAGTATATGGACAATATGTGAGAAGTAGGGACTGTTAGTGTTTGTATGTGTGTTAATAATTCAGCAAGGGACTGGATAACAGCATTGCTGGTTCTAAGGACAATTCCAAAAACTTTGTGAGTGCACAAGTGGTGGTTATGGACTTGTTCTATTATCCGCAAGACTCTTCAATGGTGATTATGCACCTGCATAGTCACAACAGATGGCTGCTGGCCATCTCTACAAGGACTACAGTGGGTCTACGTCTTTGATGATCCATCAATACCATTATTTCTACAAGGACTGCATTGGGTCTGCACCTCTGGTGGCCCACCAATACCGTAATCTCTACCAGGACTACAGTGGGTCTACTCTGTGATGACCTACCCACCAATACTCTTCAAAATTTCGACTGACTCCGCTGTGGGTTTGCTCTGTTGTGGCCCATTACCTGCCTGCATGTCAAGAGTCAGCACGGTCTTTCCGTTGGAAGAACAACACTACTTCTTCAAGACTGCATGGAAATCCACTACTTTCCTGTGCATTTTCTTCTACTGCTCAGACTTTGAGAAAAGAAACGGCAGTTTTACGATGAACGATTAGGACTGTCTTTATGGACTGTGAGAAAGTTAAGCTTTTGACCAACATTGTATCAATAAGTGTGTGCATTTGATTGCTTTGTTATTGTAATTGTGAAAAAAAATTTTTAACAAATATGTATTGGCCAGTGCCCAACAAAATTTGTAAAATTTTTTGTGGGGAGCATGGGGGCTATGTAAGTAGGCAGTTTAGGTTCTTTTTTTATTGTTAACGCCACCTCTGTATGAAAATCACTGGCTGTGCTGTGTGCAGTCTGTGGCTGCTTTGCATTGTTGTAATACTCGCCATTGTAGTGTTAGGCAGCTGGCTGTGAACAGCGCGTAGCGTTGGGCAGTTGGAGGTGAGCCGCCAGCAGTGGTAGATGTGGGGAGAGAGATGGCGGAGTTTTGTAATTTGTCATGAACTGCTATATATATGATGATATCAAGGTAAATACATTCTTTGTTCTCTATTAATATCTTTCATTTGCTAACTATCCCTATCAGTAGTTAGTGCCTTCCATAGTTTGAATCTTTTATTTAGCTGGTAGTAGTGGCGCTCGCTGTATTGCAGTAGCTTGAGCAGCGAAGATTTTTGTGAGGTAAGTGATTTGTGAAAGGTATAGTTTAATGTTAGTCAGGGCCATTCTTTTGTAGGGAATTTTGAAAGTCAGATTGCGTTGCGCTAAAAATACTGTGTGTCAGGTTAAGCACAGTCGTGTAAAATTGTTCAAAGGGGACGTTTCAATCCTTATGAGAGATAAGAAGGTCATTGCGTCAATGGAAAAATCTTTGCGGTTGCCTACTGAGCCATGACTGTACCTAGACGTAAATCTCTTTGTCCAAAGAACATCGACGGCCACGAATGTCGTTCTTCAAACAAATATACACAGTCCGAACAGGGCTTGAAGGTCCAGCGGTACCGATTGGCCGCCGTGCCATCCTCAGCCATTAGGCCTCACTGGATGACCTAGTGGATAGCGTCGGAAGTTCGATGCGGCTTTTCGCGGATGATGCCGTAGTACACAGAGAAGTTGCAGCATTAGAAAATTGTAGCGAAATGCAGAAAGATCTGCAGGGGTAGGCACTTGGTGCAGGGAGTGGCAACTGACCCTTAACATAGACAAATGTAATGTATTGCGAATACATAGAAAGAAGGATCCTTTATTGTATGATTATATGATAGCGGAACAAACACTGGTAGCAGTTGCTTCTGTAAAATATCTGGAAGTATGCGTGCGGAACGATTTTGAAGTGGAATGATCATATGAAATTAATTGTTGGTAAGGCAGGTGCCAGGTTGAGATTCATTGGGAGAGTCCTTAGAAAATGTAGTCCATCAACAAAGGAGGTGGCTTACAAAACACTCGTTCGACCTATACTTGAGTATTGCTCATCAGTGTGGGACTGTACCAGGTCGGGTTGACAGAGGAGATAGAGAAGATCCAAAGAAGAGCGGCGCGTTTCGCCACAGGGTTATTTGGTAAGCGTGATAGCGTTACGGAGATGTTTAGCAAACACAAGTGGCAGACTCTGCAAGAGAGGCGCTCTGCATCGAGGTGTAGCTTGCTGTCCAGGTTTCGAGAGGGTGTGTTTCTGGATGAGGTATCGAATATATTGCTTCTCCCTGCTTATACCTCCCGAGGAGAAAACGAATGTAAAATTAGAGAGATTCGAGCGCGCACGGAGGCTTTCCGGCAGTCATTCTTCCCGCGAACCATACGCGACTGGAACAGGAAAGGGAGGTAATGACAGTGGGCTGTTAAGTACCCTCCGCCATGCGCCGTTGGGTGGCTTGCGGAATATAAATGTAGATGTAGATGTAGATGGGCATTAAGTAGAGCAATGTGGTCAACACAGCGCTGTCCCGGCCTTTTTCAGTTTTCGTGACAGGTGCCGCTACTTCTCCGTCAAATAGCTCGTCAATTGGCCCCATAACGGTTGAGTACACCCAGCTTGCCAACAGCACTCGGAAGGCCCGTACGGTGACCCTTCCAAGTACTAGCCAAGGCCGGCAGCTCTTAACTTCAGGGATGTGACGCGAACCGGTGTTACCACTGTGGCAAGGCCGTTGGCTCAGTCTCTTTTTTCAGAGTCCAAGAAATATAGAAATTGCGTGAGGGGAGATCGGAATTGTACGATAGATGTGTAAGACGTTCCCAGGGAACCTTCTGAAGTGTACTCGAAATAACCTCAGCAACATGCGGGCAGAGATCGGAACTGTACGGTAGATGTGTAAGACGTTCCCAGGGAATCTTCTGCAGTGTACTCGATACAACCTCAGCAACATGGGGGCTGAAATTTTGCTGGCAGTTTGTTTCCACTGCTTCTTCAGCTTACTCGAAACAGCCTTGGCAACACGTGGATAGGCATTTTGTTGGTAGGCGGTTTCTACAGCGCTGCTTTCGCTGTTAAGCCCTTACACATCCTCCGTACAGTCACGATCTTCCACTAGCAATTTTCATATTTTGGAGCCGACGCTTTGCCTCGTACGAAGTTGTACACTCGTCGGTGGAGTCGTCGCCCCACACGCCACCGGAGCCTATTTCCCATTAGGGCATTGACCTCCTTGTCTCACTGTGGGTTAAATACATTAACAGCTATGGCGATTGCTATTGAAATAATTACGTTTTTCCGAATGTCTCGTTTACATTTGACTGCCCCTTATGTATTATGTATTATGTATTATGTATTATGTATGGGTCTCCGGATCCTTTTGTTCAGATAGTGTAAAGAACCTACCAGTGACTTCCAAACATCCAGGAACGTCTACGAATAAAACATTTTTTTGGCCGGGCGGGGTGGCCGAGCGGTTCTAGGCACTACAGTCTGGAACCACGCGACCGCTACAGTCGCAGGTTCGAATCCTGCCTCGGGCATGAATGTGTGTGCTGTCCTTAGGTTACTTAGGTTTAAATAGTTCTAAGTTCTAGGGGACTGATGACCTTAGAAGTTAAGTCCCATAGTGCTCAGAGCCGTTTGAACCATTTGAAACATTTTCAACCTAGCAAGGGACTGTTGCACTTCCTCTCGGGGCATGGTCCGTATCCGGCATATCTTCGCCGGTTCGGGAAAAGGGCGACTCGCTCGTGTGACTGTGGTGCCAGGGTAGGTACACCGGACCACGTGGACCACGAGTGCCCCATTTTTTATGATGTTGCCACGGATTTAAGGAACCTAGTGCCAAACACAGACACCTTTCACCTGATCAGTAATCCGGATACCTTTAATATCATCGACAGACTTGCCAGCGAGGTATCCGCGAGGTCCTGCGAGAATACCTAAGGGAGATAGACTGATTGACGAGCAATAAAACGACGTTACGCACCTATCCCATTCCGTCGGGACGCGTACTGGCCGACCGCCGTGACGATCGCGATCCGACGCGTCCTGGATTAGGGGGAGGGTGTGAACTTACCGAACTTAGACACTGCACACTAATAATGACCCAGTAGTTAGAATTTATTAGTAGAAAATAGCTCTTAGGATACTTTTGAAAGACCTGCAGAGATTCCAATTAAGGCCAGCCCAGTGCCAGGGGCACGCGCATTGGGATTAGCTCGGTGGGCACGGCCATAGACAGTAGGTTTGTATTCCGCTGGCACACTTGTAACATTGCAGGATTTAGCTTAGTAGAGTAGAGTAGATAGAATAGTAGCTGAAATAGTAGGCTTGCCCATAGAGTAGCATATATATATATATATATATATATATATATATATATATATATATATATTGGCTTTATCTATACTAAGATGGTATCTGTTCTTTCGGACATTTCCGAAAGAACAGATACCATCTTAGTATATATATATATATATATATATATATATATATATATATATATATAGGGTGTTACAAAGAGGTACGGCGAAACTTTCAGGAAACGTTCCTCACACACAAAGAAACAAAATATGTTATGTGGACATGTGTCCGGAAACGCTTACTTTCCATGTTAGAGCTCATTTTATTACTTCTCTTCAAATCACGTTAATCATGGAATGGAAACACACAGCAACAGAACGTACCAGCGTGACTTCAAACACTTTGTTACAGGAAATGTTCAAAATGTCCTCCGTTAGCGAGGATACGTGCATCCACCATCCGTCGCATGGAATCCTTGATGCGCTGATGCAGCCCTGGAGAATGGCGTATTGTATCACAGCCGTCCACAATACGAGCATGAAGAGTCTCTACATTTGGTACCGGGGATGCGTAGACAAGAGCTTTCAAATGCCCCCATAAATGAAAGTCAAGAGGGTTGATTTCAGGAGAGCGTTGAGACCATGGAATTGGTCCGCCTCTACCAATCCATCGGTCACCGAATCTGTTGTTGAGAAGCGTACGAACACTTCGACTGAAATGTGCAGGAGCTCCATCGTGCATGAACCACATGTTGTGTCGTACTTGTAAAGGCACATGTTCTAGCAGCACAAGTAGAGTATCTCGTATGAAATCATGGCGGTGAATCGAGGAAGTAAAGTACATACTGACAAAACTAAAATGAGCTCTAACGTGGAAATTAAGCGTTTCCGGACACATGTCCACATAACATCTTTTCTTTATTTGTGTGTGAGGAATGTTTCCTGAAAGTTTGGCCGTATCTTTTTGTAACACCCTGTATATATAGTTAAGGCTCACCGGTCACTTGATCATCTTCTTCTTCTGTGCGAATGCACAAACAGAGCCCAAAGTCTTACGGGAATCAGCAACGCGCCGCGAGTAATGAGTATAATGGGCGGGGGCACTATGAATGTAGTGCGGGACAATACGTTGAGAATGTGGCTTTCGCGGGAGGCGTGCCAGAGATAAATTCCTGCCGTAGCGCTATCGTCTGTGTCGTCGGTGGCTCAGGTGGATTGCCGGCACGGTAGGTCAGCGTGTTCGGTGAGAGGGTCTAGCTACCCTCTGTAATAAAAAAACTGAGTGAACGGATCAACGAACAACCTGAGCGAGTGTCATCGGACGTCCGCCACGAACAAGTTCAACGAACAATATCGAACAAAATTAGATTAAAAAAAAAAAAACAGATGGATAGAGCGTCTGCCATGTAAGCAGGAGATCCCGGGTTCGAGTCCCGGTCGGGGCACACATTTTCATCTGACCCGTTGGCGTATGTCAACGCGTGTAAGCAGCTAAGGGTGTTCATTTCATTGTAAATATTGGTTTTGATGAATAAATATATATTAAAAAGATACAGCATCTGTTTCTTCTCGCTCGATATACAAATGTAATAGGTCCGCAAATCGATCATATCTGTACGATGTACCCTGCATCACAGACTGTACAGTAAATGTAGATGAGAATGCTGTGTAGTAGAAGTTGTTACTTTTCGATACTGTAGTAGAGTCCACTAAAGTCCACCCCCTCTAGCGTCAGAAAGCATTCCCACAGAATAGGCAAGTCCGCCACGTTCTGGAGAGCGCGTGACAGGCAGTAATTCCGGACCAGGTATTGCAGCACTGCCGTGACGTCAGTTTCTCAACCGCCGAGGGCGCAGAACAGAGACGGGCGGGGCAGTACGGGAGCCGGCGTATCGCAGTGCAGCGCCTTCCGC
Source organism: Schistocerca nitens (assembly GCF_023898315.1). NCBI lineage: Eukaryota > Metazoa > Arthropoda > Insecta > Orthoptera > Acrididae > Schistocerca > Schistocerca nitens. The sequence goes on along the minus strand of NC_064617.1, from coordinate 183,063,723 downwards.
CGGCGCCTTCCCTTTTAATATCCTAAATCCATTGTGTTTCGCGCGCACTGGAAACGTGCACAGCCGCGCCGGTGGCGGCCGCTATCTCTCGCCTTTAATAATCACAAATCATTTTTGAGCCGGCGACACCGGAACTGCGTGCGTCCGTTCCTGCTGCCGGCTGGTTAATATTCATGGCGGCCGGGGCAGGGGAGCAGAGGGAAACGGAGGACGGAGGGAGAAAGCGGCCGCACGTCGGCACTGAAATGTTGCCGCCGCCTCTCCAGCCGCGCACCGAGTCCTGCGTCCGCAGCGGCAAGCGCAGCCGTGTGTTCCCGTACCCCCTGTGTCACACTCGTACGGCTACCCGCGAGAGCTAAAATGCGCCAAGTGCGGCTGTAGACAGGTAATACTGAAATGAGACATCGTAAGAGTGGATGGATGTACGTGAGTAGTTCTGCAGCATTTAGGAATATTGTCTCCAATTTTCAGAGTTTAGTTCGTGCTACATACGATGTAAAGCCCATCCCGTTTCAATCACTGTGCAGAGCCAATCCTCTTTTCTACATACAGGACTCTGTCCGGGTTCAGATGGCTCTGAGCACTATGGGACTTAACTGCTGTGGTCATCAGTCCCCTAGAACTTAGAACTGCTTAAACCTAACTAACCTAAGGACATCACACACATCCATGCCCGAGGCAGGATTCGAACCTGCGACCGTAGCGGTCACGCGGTTCCAGACTGTAGCGCCTAGAACCGCACGGCCACTCCGACCGGTGACTCTGTCCTTTTAGCGTTTATTTACCCTTGTATTTTCTCAGACGTCCGCCCTTAAGGGGAACACATAATGCAACCATATGGCAACTCATGTATTTTTTTTTATCAGCACTCCACCTGTCGGGTTCATGCTCCCACACAGATCTCCATTTTGTAACTTTTCAGGCTTTCAGGCGCCTCTGTTGCTAATACACTTCTCGGTCTTGCTGCGAGATGACTCTGTGGAAGTCCCTAAATTTTACTCGAGCTCCGCCTAACTAAAAGTTCAGTATTACTTCAACACAGCGGAATGATCTGTGAAACTGAAAACTGACAAAGACCTTGTCATTTTACCTATCGACATAGGGGAACGCCAATGTCCTCTCACAAAGTAAGTTGTTTCTGTTGTGGTCTTCAGTCCAGAGACTGGTTTGATGCAGCTCTCCATGCTACTCTATCCTATGTTAGCTTCTCCAGCTCCCAGTACCTACTGCAACCTACATCCTTCTGAATCTGCTTAGTGTATTTATCTCTTGGTCTCCCTCTACGATTTTTACCCTCCACGCTGCCCTCCAGTACTAAATTGGTAATCCCTTGATCCCTCAGAACAGGTCCTGCCAACCGATCCCTTCTTCTAGTGAACTTGTGCTCAAATGTCTCTTCTCCCCAATTATATCCAATACCTCCTTATATATGATCTACCCATCTAATCTACAGCATGCTTTTGTAGCACCACATTTGGAAAGCTCCTATTCTCTTCTTGTCTAAACTGTTTATCGTCCATGTTTCACTTCCATACATCGCTACACTCCATACAAATACTTTCAGAAACGACTTGCTGACATTTAAATCTATACTCGATGTAAACAAATTTCTCTTCTTCACAAACGCTTTCTTTGCCATCGCCGGTCTACATTTTATATCCTCTCTACTTCGATCATCATCAGATACTTTGCTCCCCAAATAGCAAAATTCATTTACTACTTCAAGTGTCTCATTTCCTAATCTAATTTCCTGAGCATCACTCGATTTAATTCGACTACATCCCATTATCCTCCTTTTGCTTTTGTTGATGTTTATCTTATATCCTCCCTGTAAGACACCCTCCATTCCGTTCAAGTGCTCTTCCAGGTTCTTCGCTGTCTCTGACAGAATTACAATGTCGCGAATAGAGTACACCTGCAAAATAGATGAATTGCGCGACGACCACGCATGCCACAAGCTAGGAGAGGATCTGACAGGCTAGATTTATAGAAAATCTCTAGACTTCCTGAATAGAGGTTCCATTCCTGCTAACGCCATCAAGGGCCAGCGCCAACAGGCTGCGATTCCACCAAGACTGCAGGCCTACCGAAGATTCGTAAAGGATGGTCCAAAGCGGATTTTTTATAGGAACCAAAGTAGAAAGTCTTTGTAGATTTCGATGCGTTGAACACGAACATCACGATAAAAATTATCTCCTAGCGACAAGTATGTTCAGACTTTATTTTTTACATATATTGCTACAATAATCAACACGGAATTTACCTAGATTATTCGCGTCGTTTCTGTACCTGCCTCTTGTGGGAATCTCTCTGTAGCATCCTGTGTAGCGTTGTTCCATGAATGAGGTGCCCTGGTGGAACCCCTAGCCTTCTTCATCAATAAATACACCACAGCTCTCTGGGAACAGAGCGAGGTGGGAGTAAATGATGTGCTCTACAGGATCATGTTGCATCATTGACCTTATGAGCATTAAGGATTTCCTCCCTAAGGACCCAGTAGTTACGAAATCAATGGCACACATGCAGTTGGTCAGAGGTTACAGTAAATTCAAAGAGTGTCTTCCTAAAGAGTAACGTATCCGTGGGCCAATGAACATGCCGTTTATGATCTTCCCCCGGCTGAGCCGGGTCTCATGGCAGCATTTACGAGGCCTGGTCAGAAAGTAAGCTCCGATTGATTGCCAAATTGAAACCACAGTGAACATCAGAAATGTTTTACTTGTAACAATTAGCTACACCTTTCAGCTACTTCTCTACGTAGTCGCCGTTCTGACTTAGACTTTTGTCATAGCGTTGTACCAACTTTTCAATAGCCTCATCATAGAAGGCAGCCGCCAGTGCTTTCCGCCAATTCTCCACGCTGGCCTACACCTCGTTGTCTGTGTCAAAATGTTGTCTTCAAAGACAGCGGTTCATGTGACCAGAGATGAAACTCAGGGGGAGACAATTGCGGACTGTATTGTGGGTAATCTCACATTTCTATTTGAAAACGATGCAGGAGCATCTTCATTGCCCCTGCAGAATGCGGCTGAGAATTGTCTTGAAGAAGAAACAGCACGACAGTTATGTAATGTTAGCTGCATAGCTTCAGGCGAAATTTCTCACCAGGCCCTCGTACTTGGCGGCAGACACTATTTTCTAGACATCTTTACGCACTCACTGCGAGCTAAGAAATGAGAAGAGCGACGTGATGCTAACTGGGGTTATACTAGAGACACTACCCAACACATCTGTGCAAAGCTTTATCGGATTTTCATAGTCGTTTCCATTTCGCGACCGATCGGAGCTTACTTTCTGAACGCCCCTCGTATTAAAGCTGTGCACATGAATGAAGCAGCATTTCAGTATTTACGTAAAGAGACCCGGCTTGATCTGAAACTGCGGGAGAACATCTTTGTTCGGGTGCACTAGAGGTTCTTCGGAAATATTTTTGACCCACGCACCAGGGCTGTTGGTGGAGGTAATTCCCTCTATGTAAGTGTTTCTCCCCTCCGCGACTGTTGCACTCACACGGGTAGCAACAATACTTAGGATAGCCCCCTTGTAAACGGATCAGTTCTGCAATGTGCAATAACATTGAAATCTCCATATACCAGCCATTCATGCTTATTGTAATTTAGACTTAACTGATTTCAACATGGTAAAACGTTCTTTAGGTAAGGCAGCATATGCGAAAGTGATGGATGGCCTTTACTGTGAAGCAGAGCTGTCTTTATGGTTGCTTTTAAACCAACTGTGAAGAGTCTCCATTCGTCTGGGGAGTACGTTCAGATCTTCCAACAAACCGTCGATGTCACTGTAGAATGCAATGGCGCCTTTAGTACCCCAGCGACACTCAAGTTTTGTATGACCCTCCCTAAACATAGACACGCGTATTGTGTCAGCGAGGAGATTCCACTACTGCTGTTTTGAGACCAATAGTGCGGCTTTACGCTTTGGAATATCTAAATCCCTAATCAGATCACTGAGTTCACTGTGGTGTCACCGCTAGACACCACACTTGCTAGGTGGTAGCTTTAAATCGGCCGCGGTCCATTAGTACATGTCGGACCCGCGTGTCGCCACTGTGTGATCGCAGACCGAGCGCCACCACACGGCGGGTCTAGAGAGACGTACGAGCACTCGCCCCAGTTGTACGGACGACATTGCTAGCGACTACACGTACGAAGCCTTTCTCTCATTTGCCGAGAGACAGAATAGACTTCAGCTAAGTCCATGGCTACGACCTAGCAAGGCGCCATTAACCATATCTGGAGAGAGTCTCACTTGTATTATCAAGAGAAATGTACCATAATTAATTAAAGTTAAGTATACGAGAAGCTCCGTTCTTTTCTTTGTAGCTTTCATAAAGTATCCTGTTTCAGACTTAACGCAAGACGGCGTGAGTTGACGCGTGCCCTTTCGGCTACTTCTCAGTGTGGCGTAGCTAGCTTGTTACGCCACAACACTCACATTGTGTGATTTTGTGTTCCCCAGATGAAGATGTTGGTGAAAGTGTATGGTCAGTGTCACTGGCGAGTGATTGCGTTTTTTCGGCTGTGTGTATCAGTTCAGCATCATCGTTAGCCCTGTTCGATGGTGGTATGTGTGGGGGAACAGGAACTGGCAAACGGGAGACATTATGTCAGGGTATTCAACATTCTTCTTTCCCTGTGTATAGACTCCGTGCCTCAGGCGAGATACCAGCAAAACTAGCAATCCGATATACGATTTATGGGTTCACGCTAAATAGCAAGCACATTAAAGTTCATGGAGACGTTTTTACCATGCATCCAAGCAGTCACTTAGAGGAACACGGTTTGTCTTGGTCCCAAACACGACACCTGGAATGCAAGGCATATGCTTGTTTCACTGCTTCAGTTAATGGTCGCCTTCTTGAACCACAATTAACATCTGCACAAATATAACAAAAGTTATCACGTTTGTTACTGCAGGTGCGGGGTATTTTTGTGAAAGCGTACACGTGCGCAATATAACTCAATTCTTCATTTTCAACTTTTCACCTCACACACATGCACTGCCAACCAGCGAGACACTCGTTCCAAAGTAAACTAAAACAGTACGACAGCACGCAGCTGTGACAAACGACAGATAATACGAGTATCCAGTATGGTTTCTACATCCGACAGCGCTCACATGAATGGATGATGAGCACATGAGTCGTGGTGTAAAGCAGAGTTTCCAAATTGTAGTGGAAATGTCCACCTCACTCACGAGCATCAGAGGAGTCACAATGCCCCTTGCATGTGGTTACTATAATGTCCCAAAATGTGTAACTGTCAAACGTAAACACCTCATTCACTTCTAACCCTGAGCTAGGAGACAGTGTTAACTTTGATATTCGTGTTCAGCTCATCTAAGTCTATGAAGAACGGTGACTTTCGTTTCCGTGCCGGCCGGGGTGGCCGAGCGGTTCTGGGCGCTACAATCTAGAACCGCGCGACCGCTACGGTCGCAGGTTCGAATCCTGCCTCGGGCTTGGATGTGTGTGATGTCCTTAGGTTAGTTAGGTTTAAGTAGTTCTAAGTTCTAGGGGACTGATGACCTCAGCAGTTAAGTCCCATAGTGCTCAGAGCCATTTGAACCATTTGAACCATTTTTCGTTTCCGTAAATAATGAATAGTGAAAATTTGTGGATCTGTGAGGCGATACGTCTCTTCTTCATCTCATCGAAACACTGGAGTGCGTATTTATGATTTGGCTAAATATCTTATTTCCACCACATTCAGATAGTAGAGGATGTCATAGGACACCTGAAGTCGCTTAAACTACAACCGTCAGATCTTTTGGTTAGCTTTGATGTTGTATTCTTCTTTACGAAAGCGCCTTTATACGACTCATTAGACGTTGTGGCAATGTTTAAACCTGTGCCCATCTTTGCACTGTGATTGTGACAACGTGTAGTGGCTCACACTGCACCACGCCAATAAATTATTTCGGCTTCCCTACAAATTACTAAAATATTCGGCTGTTTAAGGAATCCTCGTTCCTTATTACAGCCGCGGCAAGTGTAATCAAAGGTCCTACGACCGCTCGAGATCTTCTGTGAGAGGAACACATCTATTACAAGACGCAAGGTGAGTAGAAACATTTTGTGATGTGATCTTGAAGTATACACATCCAACCCCATCTCCCATGTGTTCGGTGTACTGTGGCACCCTTTAGATACTACTAACTTGTAGGATATATACTGTATGAACAGGCTCTAACAGCACTGCTGTATGTAGGTGAAAATCAATGTCGGACAATGTAGCTCACTCTCGTAACACTACAGTAAGTTGTACTGACAAGACCTTGCCTACACTCAGCGACGTAATCTGTGTGACTTTAATTAATCGTCTGTACAAAAATAACGTGACGTAATATTTAATATTCAGCTTCTCACGCTATAAATCACACTACAGCTAGATATTACATCACTATGTTCAAAAGGATGAACACAAAAAGAATTTTTGTGATGTAATGGGGTCATCGGTAGCTATCTAGATATTAATTACAAGATCGCATCTGCCTACCGAGGTACTCTAGGTTCGGAGGACAACTAGCACCAAAGCTAGTAAAAATGGTTCAAATGGCTTTGGTCATCAGTCCCCTAGAACTTAGAACTACTTAAAACTAACTAACCTAAGTACATCACACACATCCATGCCCGAGGCAGGATTCGAACCTGCGACCGTAGCGGTCGCGCGGTTCCAAACTGTAGCGCCTAGAACCGCTCGGCCACTCCGTCCGGCACCAAAGGTAGTACCAACCACCAGAAAAATACTAAATGCGACAGTTACCAGTAACAGCAACCTATAACAAAGCTTAATGTGTCTTCTCTGACAACGCAACTAAACACTTTCTGAACAACATAGGTACCAAAACGATATCTTTCGTATACAACTGATGAATACCTCATATAGAGCAGTTGCCTCTTGTAGTTCTTCCTCTCTTAAATCTTCAACGAGTAATCGTATATACAAGCAATTAATGCGGACGTTACAAACTTTTACCTAAATTGGAGAATACGTTCAAAGGCAAAGATATAATTTAATATTGTTTATCTTCCGTTGTCCCTCAACGATAGCCTCCACAACTAGCGCCTTGCTACAATAATATCCTTTACTCTATTGAAATTTTATCGTAATAAACTATTTTACCAACCTCAACCATTCAGAATTAAAAGAAATATTTTTTCATTTATAATTAATTACTTTTCAACAAAAAATAAACTTGCTTTTCCTGTCTAAATGAAGATAATTTATCTCTCTTTTCGCTGCAAGTTATTAACTGAAAAATACTATTCATTCTCTTAATTTTTTTTTTTTTTTGAGCTTCGCTTTTACCAATACTCCAGTCTTCTACTTTATTGGCTTTTGAATTTACTTTTTTTACGAAAAGATATATTCAAGATAATAGTTTGCTTTGAAATAACCCTTTGATTATTTTTCTGCAAAACATTCATAGAAAGAAACTCCGCCCAAACAGATCTTGAAGATTCAGTGGTACCGACAGACTGCAATGCAATCCTCAGCCCATTCGGTGTCGCTGGATGCAGCTACAGAGGCATGTCGTCAGCACTCTGGTCCCCCAGCCGTGTCTGTTTACAAGAGCGGAGCCACACTCAGTCAACTAGCTCATCAATCGGAGTGATAAGGGCTGAGTGCACCTCTCTTGCCAACATCGCTCGGGAGACTCGGACGGTCATCCATCCAAGTTCTAGCCAAACCTGACACCCTTTAAATTCCGACTTTCCACTGTGGCAAAGACGTTGGTATAAAACATTTCAAAGGACACAAAAATACAATTTTGAAAACGAAATACAGTTCTTAAGATTCCACTAGTTGTTCACTAATAGTGCTTGGGAAGTTGACAATCAGTTCACACACAGGTAATACACACATGATACATTGTCACAGAAATGTCAACCGGTTTCGCAATTTATAAATACTTCTACATTGTCAAATTGGTTGATATTCCATGTGACTATGTATGTTGTTGTTGTTGTTGTTGTGGTCTTCAGTCCTGAGACTGGTTTGATGCAGCTCTCCATGCTACTCTATCCTGTGCAAGCTTCTTCATCTCCCAGTACCTACTGCAACTTACATCCTTCTGAATCTGCTTAGTGTATTCATCTCTTGGTCTCCCTCTACGATTTTTACCCTCCACGGTGCCCTCCAATGCTAAATTTGTGATCCCTTGATGCCTCAGAACATGTCCTACCAACCGATCCCTTCTTCTAGTCAAGTTGTGCCACAAACTTCTCTTCTCCCCAATGCTATTCAATACCTCCTCATTAGTTACGTGATCTACCAACCATATCTTCAGCATTCATCTGTAGCACCACATTTCGAAAGCTTCTATTCTCGTCTTGTCCAAACTAGTTATCGTCCATGTTTCACTTCCATACATGGCTACACTCCATACAAATACTTTCAGAAACGACTTCCTGACACTTAAATCTATACTCGATGTTAACAAATTTCTCTTCTTGAGAAACGCTTTCCTTGCCATTGCCAGTCTACATTTTATATCCTCTCTACTTCGACCATCATCGGTTATTTTACTCCCTAAATAGCAAAACTCCTTTACTACTTTAAGTGTCTCATTTCCTAATCTAATTCCCTCAGCATCACCCGACTTAATTTGACTACATTCCATTATCCTCGTTTTGCTTTTGTTGATGTTCATCTTATATCCTCCTTTCAAGACACTGTCCATTCCGTTCAACTGCTCTTCCTAGTCCTTTGCTGTCTCTGACACAATTACAATGTCATCGGCGAACCTCAAAGTTTTTACTTCTTCTCCATGCATTTTAATACCTACTCCGAATTTTTCTTTTGTTTCCTTTACTGCTTGCTCAATATACAGATTGAATAACATAGGGGAGAGGCTACAACCCTGTCTCACTCCTTTCCCAACCACTGCTTCCCTTTCATGCCCCTCGACTCTTATAACTCCCATCTGGTTTCTGTACAAATTGTAAATAGCCTTTCGCTCCCTGTATTTTACCCCTGCCACCTTCAGAATTTGAAAGAGAGTATTCCAGTTAACATGAGTATAACATGAGTAATACTTATGTTTCAGTAGATAGTCGCAATCCAAGCACTATTATTGCAGGTATGTTACAGTTCAGTGAACAAACTACTGAAATCTTAAGAACTATACTTTGTTTCCCAAATATTACTTTTGTCCTGTTATAAATATTTTATATTTTACCTTTAAATGGCTTGGTAGTTCTAAACTAGACGCCAGATTAATAAAACTCATCTGTGACGAAACTTTAACTTTTGCATTATTCGTAGTTCCTCGATTGTATTCTCAAGAAAGCCATAAAATGATATGGTAGATAATCTTATCAACAGGGCTGTGGGATTTCAACTAAGCATTGAGGTAATCCACCACTAAGAACTGAGAGGAGTACAGCACTGAATGCCATTAAATTAAGACGGGAGAAACAAGAACCTCTCCTTGATGTATCGCAGCCTAGTGCAGAACGTTAACTAACCTTGGCTGCGTCACGGTCCGGCAGCACCATCATTCCTCTACGCACACTCTGGAGGCCTGGCTTTGGCTACCGGCAGTGAGCACTGTCAATGCTACTTTCGTGCATTTGTGAGTACTTCACCACACAAGCGTAATTCGTGCTAGTAGCCCCGCTAACTTATGCCGCCGCTGCGCGGATATCACCAGTCATGCCTTGCAGCAGTGACGACAGCAACTGTCACCATCCCATTATCTCGAACAGTTGCTTCGATGAAATATTGTGAGACTTGCACGATGTTTTCAGGCAACGAACCCGAGAAGTGTATTTTCAGATATCCATTTTTCCTATGTTGTATCAGACTCTTCTTCTTTCATTAATATTATTGTCCTCAAAAATTTACAGTACACTGTCCATCTAGTGAACAGCTTGTGTGTCATGCTCCTCTTTCGACACTTAAGTGCTGGTTGTCGTGGGTTGAGCTCTGTCACATTATACCACCTCCTATTCTTTTCTGCAGGCCTCTCTTTTCACCTGTACTACCGATGTGGCCGAGCGGTTCTAGGCGCTTCTGTCTGGAACCGCGCGACCGCTACGGTCGCAGGTTCGAATCCTGCCTCGGGCTCGGATGTGTGTGATGTCCTTAGGTTAGTTAGGTTTGGCTTGGCTCTGAGCACTATGGGACTTAACATCTATGGTCATCAGTCCCCTAGAACTTAGAACTACTTAAACCTAACTAACCTAAGGACAGCACACAACACCCAGCCATCACGAGGCAGAGAAAATCCCTAACCCCGCCGGGAATCGAACCTGGGAACCCGGGCGTGGGAATTAGTTAGGTTTAAGTAGTTCTATGTTCTAGGGGACTGATGACCTCAGATGTTAAGTCTCATAGTGCTCACAGCCGTTACTCAGTTCTTCTGCCAATTGCCACACCACGTAGCTGGGCAACTGTCGCTAATGGGATAAATACTAAAGCGAATCTGTTTAATATGCGACTCTCACGTGCCATCAGATGACGTTTTATAAATCCCCCAATGTTTACTACATGCAACTTATTCTCATAGCGAGGTGGTTACTAATGCCTTGGGAGATTTACAGAACGCGACCTGCCGGCAGATCCAAATGACATATACAGGGTGTACGGCCAAACTTTCAGGAAACATTCCTCACACACAAAGAAACAAAATATGTTATGTGGACATGTGTCCGGAAACGCTTACTTTCCATGTTAGAGCTCATTTTATTACTTCTCTTCAAATCACGTTAATCATGGAATGGAAACACACAGCAACAGAACGTACCAGCGTAATTTCAAACACTTTGTTACAGGAAATGTTCAAAATGTCCTCCATTAGCGAGGATACATGCATCCACCCTCCGTCACATGGAATCCCTGATGCGCTGATGCAGCCCTGGAGAATGGTGTATTGTATCACAGCCGTCCACAATACGAGCACGAAGAGTCTCTACATTTGGTACCGGGGTTGCGTAGACAAGAGCTTTCAAATGCCCCCATAAATGAAAGTCAAGAGGGTTGAGGTGAGGAGAGGGTGGAGGCCATGGAATTGGTCCGCTTCTACCAATACATCGGTCACCGAATCTGTTGTTGAGAAACGTACGAACACTTCGACTGAAATGTGCAGGAGCTCCATCGTGCATGAACCACATGTTGTGTCGTACTTGTAAAGGCACATGTTCTAGCAGCACAGGTACAGTATCCCGTATGAAATCATGATAACGTGCTCCATTGAGCGTAGGTGGAAGAACATGGGGCCCAATCAAGACATCACCAACAATACCTGCCAAAACGTTCACAGAAAATCTGTGTTGATGATGTGATTGCACAATTGCGAGCGGGTTCTCGTCAGCCCACACATGTTGATTGTGAAAATTTACAATTTGATCACGTTGGAATGAAGGCTCATCCGTAAAGAGAACATTTGCACTGAAATGAGGATTGACACATTGTTGGATGAACCATTCGCAGAAGTGTACCCGTGGAGGCCAATCAGCTGCTGATAGTGCCTGCACACGCTGTAGATGGTACGGAAACAACTGGTGCTCCCGTAGCACTCTCTATACAGAGACGTGGTCAACGTTACCTTTTACAGCAGCAACTTCTCTGACGCTGACTTTAGGGTTATCGTCAACTGCACGAAGAATTGCCTCGTCCATTGCAGGTGTCCTCGTCGTTCTAGGTCTTCCCCAGTCGCGAGTCATAGGCTGGAATGTTCCGTGCTCCCTAAGACGCCGATCAATTGCTTCGAACGTCTTCCTGTCGGGACACCTTCGTTCTGGAAATCTGTCTCGATACAAACGTACCGCGCCACGGCTATTGCCCCGTGCTAATCCATACATCAAATGGGCATCTGCCAACTCCGCATTTGTAAACATTGCACTGACTGCAAAACCACGTTCGTGATGAACACTAACCTGTTGATACTACATACTGATGTGCTTGATGCTAATACCGTAGAGCAATGAGTCGCATGTCAACACAAGCAACGAAGTCAACATTACCTTCCTTCAATTGGGCCAATTGGCGGTGAATCGAGGAAGTACAGTACATACTGACGAAACTAAAATGAGCTCTAACATGGAAATTCAGCGTTTCCGGACACATGTACCCTTAACATCTTTTCTTTATTTGTGTGTGAGGAATGTTTCCTGAAAGTTTGGCCGTACCTTTTTGTAACACCCTGTATAATCTTGGAGTTAATGTAAGACATCAGTCGGGCTGTGTGTACTTCACCTGAGGAAGACCTATATCTCTGCTGGCTGGACAGTGTTTCAGGGCACCTCTTCGATTCCTCACTCAAGAAAGCTTTTCCCTCTGTATCTGGGGGACGGCCTTGCTTTCATTACATGGCTCCTGGAAACCCTCACACAGTCGACAGCAACAAGTAACCAAATAATTTTGTGGAACAATGCTGCCACCATGTACTCCAGACTGCCCGATTTCTCTGGATAAGTAGCAATGCCGACAATATCAACGCCAAAATACGGTTTCTAGACTTGAAAAAGTCTGGAACCACATACATGAATACTAAGAGGTAATAATCTAGCTGTGTGATTCGGTGACGCAGTGGTAAAGTGTCAGACTGCGATTGAAAAATCTTTTCAATCCACAGTAAATCTTAGGATTTTTCTCTGTAACTTACTACATGTTTGGCCTCCGGCACTGTTGGTTGATATGAAAAATGTGCAGTTGCACCGTTGAACTGTAGGTCCCTCCGTAAATGGTTTGGGTAAATCATTTCAGAGGTCGGAGGAAGACACTGCATATCACCTCCAACACGGCCGTGGACAGTAAAGCACTGTGATGTTCAAAATAATCATCGCTTTCTTGACTTCTTGACTGCTTTACCTACACTACAGAAAAAGTGAATAATACTCCATTGGTGAGGTTGAAATGGTTCAAATGGCTCTGAGCACTATGCGACTTAACTTCTGAGGTTATCAGTCCCCTAGAACTTAGAAATACTTAAACCTAACTAACCTAAAGACATCACACACACCCATGCCCGAGGCAGGATTCGAACCTGCGATCGTAGCGGTCGCGCTGTTCCAGACTGAAGCGCCTAGAACCGCTCGGCCACCCCGACCCGCAATACAACGCAGACGAGCAGAAAACAGGGCATTGCAAGATGAGATGAAACAGGATGCAGACAACCGATCTTACGGAGCTGGAATACACTGACACTTAAATGGCTGTTTGCAGTAAGACGTATTTTCTTCGAATAAAATGTGCTTTTTCTCAGGTTATACTTGGCAGAATTTGTTCAGAACTACAGAATGTGCTAGTGCGAATATTTTGCATAGTTTAACATAGGGTTATTTCCTATTTCGTAAATCTCAACTAAGTTAGAAGCTTACGTACATAGAAAAATGTACACAGATTCTTATTGTTATTTCCACATTTTTCAAAAATAATTATTTTCTTAAAACTAATGAATATTTTTAGTAATCCTTCTGTTAAAGTGGTGAGAAATGTGCAACCTGCAAGCTATATCTTTTTTACAAATTTTTATTCCCAATTATTTTTTGATAAAACGTACTTTTCACAGGAATAAGTTTTACATTATTCAGGACAGAGATTAGCAACCTAACTGGACCCCCTTAATACGCCATGGAATAACCTTCATGATTCTTGAAGCAGCTGGAATGAGTAAAACTGTAGGGACAGTCAGACATTGGAATATTTCCAACAAATAACTGAGGACACTGAGTGCTGTTTGCCGCAGGAGATGTGGTAGGCGGCCGAAGCGAACCAGTTGGAAGAATCATCACGTCCCCTCCCGTCCCCCAAGAAAAGAACAGAACATGAAGGAGCTATCTTCACGTAACTACACTGGAAATCATTGTTACCCTGTGACTTGGCATCATTTGAAACTATGACGACGTTCGCCATTCCCTGTAATTTCGGCGACCTTCTGTGGATCAGTGAAGAGTGCCGTGTACAAGACCAGCGGCACCAGACGCGCCAGACAATTATAGTAAATGACTGGCAGAGATAAGTCCAGTCCCACGTCACGCCGGGCCAGCGCCCAGCCGCGTCGCGTGCTCCAGTCGTTAAATCAATCGCCCGCCACTGCCGCCGCCGCCGCCGCCGCCGCCAGCAGAGAGGGTAGAACGACAATGGCCGGGCAATTCCAATTTCAATTTCAGACTTCTTCTGCAGTGGCTCTCCTTGTTCTCTCCCTCTTGGCCCGGTATTTGCATCTCGCTCGCTCGCTTCTAAATCCGAACAGTTCTATACAACGAATTGGTTTCCCCTCCCACTCGTGCTGCTGTTCTCCATCCCCTCCCTCCCTCCCGTCTCTCTCTCCCTTTCACTCTTTCTCTCTCTCTCTCTCTTTCGTCTACCAACTCTGACTCCTCCCTAGCGTCCCGCCACTAGCGCTATCTCCTTGCCACCGTCGGCCTGCAAACCCTCCCAACCCCTCTGGGGGGCGGATCGCCCTCCCCCGCCGGCGGGGGCTGCATTCCGAGTCAAAGCTTCCAGCGAGTCCCGGCATCTTATCTCCGGCACTCGAACGATTCCTATCGTCCAGCCTGAAAACATGGGTGCCTCGGATTAGAGGAGCAGCCCCCCTTACCCCCACCCCCGTTCCTCCCCCATGTCCCGGTCCGCTTGTGCAGGCAAGTCTGCGTAGTCTCCGAGCTGTTGTTTGCAGCCCGGGCCACTACGTCTCGGTCACTGCGAGTACTCCACATACACTACTGCTGCTGCCTCCTCTTGACTCCACCCCCTACTGGTGCTAACCCTCTTCATTGTGCACAGCCATCCACAATTATGCCTACAGCGTGCCCTGTTCTAGTACCGTACTGACTAGCCTGGCCTCTTGAATTGTTTTAGTGCCGCACTGTAACTTCCCCCACTATCAACACCAGCAAAAATCTGGAAATTCGATATTTCCCACATTACTAACTAAAAACTGCTGCATTTCCGGATCTGGGAACCATAGCATTAACTTCACAAACTCACTTTGTGAAGAAGGAGCATAATGTTAGCTCATGTATGACGTAGGAGGCACAGTGAGATGTAGACATTCCTTGATTTCCTAACATTCCTTTATATACAGGGTGGTCCATTTATCGTGACCGGGCCAAATATCTCACGAAATTAGCGTCAAACGAAAAAACTACAAAGAACGAAACTTGCCTAGCTTGAAGGGGGAAACCAGATGGCGCTATGGTTGGCCGGCTACATGGCGCAGCCATAGGTCAAACGGATACCAACTGCGTTTTTTTTTCTTTTTAATAGGAACCCCCATTTTTATTACATATTCGTGTAGTACTTAAATAAATATAAATGTTTCAGTTACACCACTTTTTTCGCTTTGCGATAGATGCCGCTGTAATAGTCACAAACGTGTAAGTACGTGGTATCACGTAACATTCCATCAGTGCGGACGGTATTTGCTTCGTGATACATTACCCGTGTTAAAATGGACCTTTATCAACTGCGAAAAAGGTCGATATCGTGTTGATGTATGGCTATTGTCATCAAAATACCCAACGGGCGTGTGCTATGTATGCTGCTCGGTATCCTGGACGACATCATCCAAGTGTCCGCACCGTTCGCCGCATAGTTACGATATTTAAGGAAACAGGAAGTGTTCAGCCACCTGTGAAACGTCAACCACGACCTGAAACAAATGATGATGCCCAAGTAGGTGTTTTAGCTGCTGTCGCATCTAATCCGCACATCAGTAGCAGGCAAACTGCGCGAGAATCGGGAACCTCAAAAACGTCAGTGTTGAGAATGCTACATCAACATCGACTGCACCCGTACCATACTTC
The DNA here is from genome assembly GCF_023898315.1 of Schistocerca nitens. Lineage (NCBI taxonomy): Eukaryota > Metazoa > Arthropoda > Insecta > Orthoptera > Acrididae > Schistocerca > Schistocerca nitens. Next base: position 183,047,948 of record NC_064617.1, on the reverse strand, counting down.
TACGCACCAGGAATTGCATGGCGACGACTTTGAACGTCGTGTACAGTTCTGCCATTGGGCACAAGAGAAATTACGGGACGATGACAGATTTTTGCACGCGTTCTATTTAGCGACGAAGCGTCATTAAGCAACAGCGGTAACGTAAACCGGCATAATATGCACTATTGGGCAACGGAAAATCCACGATGGCTGCGACAAGTGGCTGTGCGGGCCAACCATAGCGCCATCTGGTTTCCCCCTTCAAGCTAGACGAGATTCTTTCTTGGTAGTTTTTTCGTTTGATACTTACTTCGTGAGATATTTGGCCTGGTAATTATCAGTGGAGCACCCCGTATACCCTGAAATGATAAAAGGGACAGGTTACCTCCTAATATCGTGCCGGACCCCCTTTGCCCGGCGTAGTGCAGCAACTCAAAGTGCCATGGACTGAAGTCGTTGGAAATGCCCTGCAGAAATATTGAGCCATGCTGCCTCTATGTTGTTGTTGTTGTGGTCTTCAGTCCTGAGACTGGTTTGATGCAGCTCTCCATGCTACTCTATCCTGTGCAAGCTTCTTCATCTCCCAGTACCTACTGCAACCTACATCCTTCTGAATCTGCTTAGTGTATTCATCTCTTGGTCTCCCTCTACGATTTTTACCCACCACGCTGCCCTCCAATGCTAAATTTGTGATCCCTTGATGCCTCAAAACGTGTCCTACCAACCGATCCCTTCTTCTAGTCAAGTTGTGCCACAAACTTCTCTTCTCCCCAATCCTATTCAATACCTCCTCATTAGTTACGTGATCTACCCACCTTATCTTCAGCATTCTTCTGTAGCACCACATTTCGAAAGCTTCTATTCTCTTCTTGTCCAAACTGGTTATCGTCCATGTTTCACTTCCATACATGGCTACACTCCATACAAATACTTTCAGAAACGACTTCCTGACACTTAAATCTATACTCGATGTTAACAAATTTCTCTTCTTCAGAAACGCTTTCCTTGCCATTGCCAGTCTACATTTTATATCCTCTCTACTTCGACCATCATCAGTTATTTTACTCCCTAAATAGCAAAACTCCTTTACTACTTTAAGTGTCTCATTTCGTAATCTAATCCCCTCAGCATCACCCGATTTCATTTGACTACATTCCATTATCCTCGTTTTTGCTTTTGTTGATGTTCATCTTATATCCTCCTTTCAAGACACTGTCCATTCCGTTCTACTGCTCTTCCAAGTCCTTTGCTGTCTCTGACAGAATTACAATGTCATCGGCGAACCTCAAAGTTTTTACTTCTTCTCCATGAATTTTAATACCTACTCCGAATTTTTCTTTTGTTTCCTTTACTGCTTGCTCAATATACAGATTGAATAACATCGGGGAGAGGCTACAACCCTGTCTCACTCCTTTCCCAACCACTGCTTCCCTTTCATGCCCCTCGACTCTTATAACTGCCATCTGGTTTCTGTACAAATTGTAAATAGCCTTTCGCTCCCTGTATTTTACCCCTGCCACCTTCAGAATTTGAGAGAGAGTATTCCAGTTAACGTTGTCAAAAGCTTTCTCTAAGTCTACAAATGCTAGAAACGTAGGTTTGCCTTTTCTTAATCTTTCTTCTGAGATAAGTCGTAGGGTCTGCCTCTATAGCCGTCCATAATTGCCAAAGTTTTGCGGGTGCAGGATTTTGTGCACGAACTTTCGATTATATCCCATAAATGTTCAATCTGATTCATGTCGGGCGATCTGGGTGGCCAAATCATTCTCTCGAATTGTCCAGAATGTTCGTCAAACCAATCACGAACAACTGTGGCCGGTGAAGTGGCAAATCGCTGTCGATAAAAATTCCGTCGTTGTTTGGGAACATGAAGACTAAGAATGGCGGCAAATGGTCTCCACGTAGCCGAACACGACCGTTTCCAGTCAACGATCGGTTCAATTTGAGCAGAGGTTCCAGTCCATTCGATGTTAACACAGCCCACACCATATCACGGAGTCATTATCAGCTTGCGCAGTAGCTTTGGGATAACTTGGGTCCATCGTTTCGTGCGGTCTGCACCACACTCGAATCCTTCCATCACCTCTTTCTAACTGAAATCGGCCACGTTTTTCCAGTGGTCTCCGGTCCGACCAATATCGTCACGAGCCCAGCAGAGGCGCTGCAGGCGATGTTGTACTGTTAGCAAAGAAACATACGTCGATCGTCTGCTGCCGTAGCCGATTAACGCCCAATTTTGCAGCACTATCCTAATGGATACCTTGATCGTTATGTTCCGCATTGATTTCTGCAGTTTTTTTCACGCTCGGTCATTGTATGTTAGCGCTGAAAATTCTACATAAATGCCCGTCCTCTCAGTATTTATGTGAAGGCAGTCGGTCACCGCGTTGTCCGTGTCTGGAGATAATGCCTAGCATTTGTTATTCTCGGCACACACTTACAACTGTGGATCTCAGGATATTGGGTTTTTCCGTAAGAACTCACAGATATTTTGGTGGATCCTAACGTAACTATTTCAGAATTTAGTCATATACCTCTTAATAGTATAACTGCCGAATAGCACTGTCCTAAGTCTAATTGTTTTTGATGACTTCAGGTTTTAAGGCTCAAGGGTGTGTACCTAGTCATTATTCAGGCACCAATTTCCTGTTTTCAGAGGCATACTATTCAGTAATGAGCTGACCTACAGACTTCAATTTTTTGTGCATCTAGCATGTAGATCACAAAATTAATATAATGTATAACAAGTAGGATACATTATTCAGAATTTTTATGAAAAAAATTGAAATAAAGAAACATTTTTCCATGCTGAGCTTTAAATTTGTCATAGTTAAAAAATCAAAACATTATGCAGGGGAACAGTACAGACCTCAGCTTGTGCACTGTAATTTTTAGTATAAAATGTAAATACAAATGAAAAGCGTTTGGCAATGCAATTCGCTTTTTTAGCACCGCTTAAACACGACACCATTGTAAAAAACGTCAAATTTGACGAACTTCAAAGTCCTGGGGGGTACGTAGACAGATGAATCTCAACCTGATTTTTTGCTGAAATTCTTACACATCTAATAGCAATCTTAGGTGCAAAGAAGAATATCCTAACTTGCTTTATTCACTGGGAAAGAATGAAAAAAAATGCCACTTACACGTACATTCCACAATCACCACTACAGGGAATTGATAAATAAAAACCAAGTGTATTCCCGTAAAACACACTCCTGGAAATTGAAATAAGAACACCGTAAATTCATTGTCCCAGGAAGGGGAAACTTTATTGACACATTCCTGGGGTCAGATACATCACATGATCACACTGACAGAACCACAGGCACATAGACACAGGCAACAGAGCATGCATAATGTCGGCACTAGTACAGTGTATATCCACCTTTCGCAGCAATGCAGGCTGCTATTCTCCCATGGAGACGATCGTAGAGATGCTGGATGTAGTCCTGTGGAACGGCTTGCCATGCCATTTCCACCTGGCGCCTCAGTTGGACCAGCGTTCGTGCTGGACGTGCAGACCGCGTGAGACGACGCTTCATCCAGTCCCAAACATGCTCAATGGGGGACAGATTCGGAGATCTTGCTGGCCAGGGTAGTTGACTTACACCTTCTAGAGCACGTTGGGTGGCACGGGATACATGCGGACGTGCATTGTCCTGTTGGAACAGCAAGTTCCCTTGCCGGTCTAGGAATGGTAGAACGATGGGTTCGATGACGGTTTGGATGTACCGTGCACTATTCAGTGTCCCCTCGACGATCACCAGTGGTGTACGGCCAGTGTAGGAGATCGCTCCCCACACCATGATGCCGGGTGTTGGCCCTGTGTGCCTCGGTCGTATGCAGTCCTGATTGTGGCGCTCACCTGCACGGCGCCAAACACGCATACGACCATCATTGGCACCAAGGCAGAAGCGACTCTCATCGCTGAAGACGAAACGTCTCCATTCGTCCCTCCATTCACGCCTGTCGCGACACCACTGGAGGCGGGCTGCACGATGTTGGGGCGTGAGCGGAAGACGGCCTAACGGTGTGCGGGACCGTAGCCCAGCTTCATGGAGACGGTTGCGAATGGTCCTCGCCGATACCCCAGGAGCAACAGTGTCCCTAATTTGCTGGGAAGTGGCGGTGCGGTCCCCTACGGCACTGCGTAGGATCCTACGGTCTTGGCGTGCATCCGTGCGTCGCTGCGGTCCGGTCCCAGGTCGACGGGCACGTGCACCTTCCGCCGACCACTGGCGACAACATCGATGTACTGTGGAGACCTCACGCCCCACGTGTTGAGCAATTCGGCGGTACGTCCACCCGGCCTCCCGCATGCCCACTATACGCCCTCGCTCAAAGTCCGTCAACTGCACATACGGTTCACGTCCACGCTGTCGCGGCATGCTACCAGTGTTAAAGACTGCGATGGAGCTCCGTATGCCACGGCAAACTGGCTGACACTGACGGCGGCGGTGCACAAATGCTGCGCAGCTAGCGCCATTCGACGGCCAACACCGCGGTTCCTGGTGTGTCCGCTGTGCCGTGCGTGTGATCATTGCTTGTACAGCCCTCTCGCAGTGTCCGGAGCAAGTATGGTGGGTCTGACACACCGGTGTCAATGTGTTCTTTTTTCCATTTCCAGGAGTGTAGTTTCTAAGGTATTTGTGGTTGACTTGTAGATTAGAATTGTAAGCAGGTGAGAGCTGGAAACAGTTATCAGTCATTTTCTTAATGAATACGATGTATTTCGCTGTTAAACGTCTTTTGAGCGTAAAGAACTACGAGGGACATTTTGGATGAAAATGGTGATGTATCCTCATTCCTTTACTGTAAATTACAACTTCAGTGAACGAGAACAGAAGATGTGAGCGATAATGAGAGGCATTAATAAGTTTATACCTATATATCTGCATGTACAGATATAAAAACTCTGCCAAGAATAGTTTCTTAAACACATTCAATTATAAAAAAGGAAAATGTAATTTAAAAATCTTGCACCTTTTTATAACTGTTTTCTTTGACATATCGATCCAAAAACGAAATGAGTTCACTTAAATGTGAGAGATACGACGTTTTCAGTTTCATAAATAGATTCAGTTATGGAAAAGGAATTTGTTATTTAGTAATATTGCACCCTCCTTTATACCTGTTGTCCTTGACATCTCGATCCAAAACCTAAATGAGTTCACTTAAAGGTGAGAGATACGACATTTTCATAGGCCTTACTGTCAAATTTATCCAACAATGCACTGTGTCTTTTTAATGATGGGACATTCGCCATATATGTAAAGTTTGAGAAGGTGACCCAAACAGCATCTTTCTTACTGGGTCTTTAAATGAACAATGGTTCAGCAGGAGGCATGCAGGCAATTCGTGTAGTACCTTCGAAATGTGTCCTATGTACCAGTTTTCGTCGTATTGGAAAGCCGCAAAATGCCCCAACTTGCAGCTGTTCCTATAAAACAATTCCATGAGCTTCCATAGCATCAGTGCTCCCATTTTTCATCTGTTAAAAGTCTCTTCATTAGAAAGGTGTTAGCAGTAATGACTGGAAATGATGCATGGTGCTATCTGGTTCCTGTAACTGTCCTCGTCGTACTGTACCTATGTTTCAAGAAACCTTCATGCGATTTGATCTCCTGGAAAGAAACAAATAACATACTAACGCCCTGTATTTTATGGAGTGCCTTCAAGAACAGTGCAACCATCTTTCCGATGTAGCAGCGGTCCTCAGTCAGAAATGTAGAATTCAATTCTCAGAGAACAGATTGAAGTTTAATCATTTTCTCCGTTTTCATACATTGTCAGTGTAGCATCTACTGATGGCGTAACAGAGCCCTCGGTACGTGTAGCTCGAAAAGTTGAAGACAGTAGTGATGCAATTCTTTCTCCAGGACACAGGAGTGGTTAAAAGGTGTTACCTGAAATTGTGAAACGAGACACAGTGATGTTTTAATAAAGTTATAATTTTTGAAGACTTCGTGCAAGGGAGAAAAAATTATGTTTCCTTCATGGTAGATACCAAGAACATTCACGTGAGGAAAGACTTATTTTATTTAATGTGAAAGAGCTGTACACAAAATGCTCCACGAAACACCGGACGTTGATATGTTCTTTGTTTCTTCGCAACAGATCAGATAGTGTAAAAGTTTCGTGGAACGCAGATACCGTACAATGAGGTCAGTTCCAGGAACAAGACCGAGCAGTTCATTTCTGGTCGTTGCCACTAACAAATTCCTAATGGAGAGACTTTCAGCAGATGCAAATGGGAGCACTGTTCCTATGGAAGCGTATGAAGATGCTTTGTGGGAACAGCTGCAAGTCGGAGATTACGTGGCTTTCAAATAGGACGAAAACTTGTACATAGGATACATTTCCCAGGGACCACATGAATTTAAGGATGTTGAAAGTAGTTGCATGTCTCCTACCAATTCATAATTCCTTTCATGGTGCAGTAGGGAATATACTGCTTCGGTCCCTTCTCGAAAGTTATAAGTAAGTTGGCTATTCCATCATTACAAAGTATCTGTCCATACAACAACAACCTTTAAGTGAACTCACTTCATTTTTGAATCAAGATGTCAAGGGAAACAGTTTTATAAAAGATTCCTTCTTTGAATTCGTTCATGAAACTGTTCCTGGCAGAATTTTTGTATCTACGTATACCGGTGTATAGGTAAAAACTTATAAAAACTTATTAATGTCTCTCATTAGTGATTGCATCATTTCTACTGTTTCACTGAAGTTGTCTTTTTAATTTCCGGTAGTGGAATAAGGATATATTACCACATTTGAGCGTCCAAGCTGTCTCTAGTAATTCTTTACACTGAAAAGACATTTAACAGTAAAATACAACATGTACCTGACGAAAAATGATTGATGACTGTTTTCAGCTCTCACCTGTTTACAATTCTAATCTGCACGTCAACCATAAATATTTTAGGAACAACTTTTCAGGAAATAAACACGATTGTTATTTACCAATTCCCTGTAGTGGTGATTGTGGAATGTACATCTAAGTTGCATTTTTTTTTATTCTTTCCCAGTGAATAAAGTAAGTTAGCATATTCTTCTTTGCACTTAAATGTGCTCTTAGATACGTAAGAATTTCAGAAAAAAAGGACTGAAATACGATTGTCTAAGTAGCCACGGGACTTTGAAATTTGTTGAATCTGACGTTTTGTGCAATGGTGTCGCCTTTAAGTGGAGGTAAGAAATACTAATTGGAATGCCAAATACTTTTCATTAGTATTTATACTTAATGCTTAGACTCAAGAATTAATGTGTACAAGATGAGCTCTCTGCTGTTCCCCTGGGCTAAGTTGTGATTTTTTAAAAATCACAAATTTAAAGCACATCACGGAAAAAGTTTCTCTTTCTATCAATATTTTTCATAAAAAATCTTATTGATGTATTAATACTTCTTATACATTTTATCAAATTTTTGGTCCACACACTAGATGCATAAAAAATTGAAGTCTCTATGACAGCTCACTATTGGTGCCTAACTGATGACTGGGTGCACACCCTTGAGTCTTCAACCTGAATTCACCAAAAATGTTTAGACTTAGAATAGTGCTATTTGGCACTTTCATTATTAAAACATGTAGGTGTCCATGTATCGAATATGACAATTCTGAAATGGTTACTTTATCACCCCATATGGGATTACACGGAGTGACCCTATTGAATACGTAACGATTTCCGAAACGTAATGTCCCATACATCTAGCTCCAACTACCGCTCCGCGGCCGTAATCACATCGGAAGCCTTTTCACATGGCTCACCTGAGAACAAATGACAGCTACACCGATGCACTGCCCTTTTATACCTTGTGTACGCGGTACCACCACCATCTGTATGTGTGCATATCGCTATCCCGTGACTTTTTCACTTCATGTATATTCAGCTATGATTGAAGATTACTGCAGATACCCTCAAGAACGAGGTGCCATATAAAATATTTAATTTATTTTCATTAACACTTTTCCTTTGGAAACTTACAAATAGCGATCCGCAGCAGTAGAACTGAGCTTTTGAAAACAAATATATGGTGATGTAGGTTTAGATCCCAGGCTATACACGCTGTAGCCATTCACCCTGATGGCCCTTCGTTCGTAATTGACGAAAAAATTTCAATCTTTTGCATGGAATTTAATAGCGTTAAAAAGGCCTCTTATGTAGCCAAAATGCATGGTATAGTTGAGGGGATAATAACTCCACATGCAGGAGGTGGTGAGTTCAAATTTTATTAGATGTTATTAATTTTTTATTTTTAAATAGGTATTGAAATGACTTTGATCATTATTTATATTCTACTAACTGGTTTCAATAGAATTTCTTTTATTTCTATTCCTATGTCACATCTTTTTAACCATAATATCAACTTCTTCCGATCTTGTACCTCAAATCAAGAACTATGCAACAAGATTGTGGATAAGATAAGAAATGCAGGACAAATTACATCGAAAAGAAACAGTGAATCAAGAATTCTACGTAGCACTTCTAAAGCTAAGTAACAGTGCAACACCTTTTTGGTTATACTGTACAATTTCTACATAGATACGAGGATATATGGAACACAAGAAATATTCAGCATATCCATAACAAGAAAGTAACAAAATTTTATGCATCATATATACAGTATATAATATACGACAACCTACACATGAATATGTATAGGATTTTCAGTTTTACTCACGTTTAGAAATTTTCACAAATATAGAATTTACAGACAACTAAACAAATCTGCTCACAAAAGATATGAAATTCAACAAAACCCTACCACTGATATAGGTATGCGTAATTAAATACGGATATATGTAACAGGCAGAATACGGCGCTGCGCTCGGCATCGCCTGCATAAAACAAGTGTCTCACGCAGTTGTTGGGTTGGTTACTGCTGCTACAATGTCAGATTATTAAGATAAGGATAGCGAACCTGTCGCCATACGGCATGCCTACCGAGGGGCGATGCTACCCTTCAACCACGCTCGGGATCCCGTTCCGCTGGAGAAAGTCACAGGTCGCCTTTGTGGATGTCGAGCGCGCTGGCAGTAGCACAGTACCGACATAGGTCAGTTCAGGGCAAAGAAATAGTTGAAGTAAGAGAAGGGCCGTGGGTCGTCTGAAAGCGGGATAGGGGCTGAGAGAGAAAGTGGTGGGAGGGTCTCCAGCAACAGGCTGGTGAGGCATGAGGGACAACGGCGCTACAGCACCATTTGAGAGCTGACGAAAAGGCCTATCGCTCCTTCAGGGACGTGGTACAGACCTAAACGGCCCCTGTACCGCGGGAGGGTAACGGTCTCGTACCGCATCTTGAACAGCAAGCCATGTCAAACAAACGAACCAATACAGCTAAAGAGCGCGTTATTTATGACGGCGGCCGAGTTTAGGTTCGTTCTGCGCATCTGACGTCACAAAACCCAGTCAGCCAATGAACAGAGAACGACGTTGCCAGAGCTCGACTGCAGTGCAGAGCACAGTTTTAGAAACGTTCAGTCATAAATAAAGTAATTGAACAAAAGCAATGTCTTGATAGCAGACTTTCTTTTATAGAACGTTTGGAAAAAGCATTCTTTATACCAATTGCTTCATATTCTATTAATTAATTAAACCAATCAAGCAATAAGCTTCCTAATTCAGTTTGTATCATTCTCACTAACCGCTTTTTCGTAATAAAGAACAGCAGTAATTGTTTCTTTCCTATTGTACTTCGATGAAACGTGAGTAATTCATAATCATACCAACAGTGTTTGTCGGTGTTTTGCGTGATGTTTTAAAGTACTCCAGGTGACATATTGAATGACGAGCTGCGTTAGCGTAATGGTTAAAGTGTATGGCTGCTATGTGAAAGGTTCTGAGTTCAAACCTTGGTGGGTGTTTAAGGTCTTTTTTATTTAAAAACAATATCGAAGTGTCTTACTTCATGAATTTTACCTCTGCAAACTCTTCAAAATTTCGTGCAATGGTTTACTACATCTAAAGCTGCACAATAACCGCGTTGAACATCGAAACAAAATTAAGTCATTTATGGGGGGAAGGTATCAGTCAAGAAGATGTGTAAAAGTCAAATTTTTGGGCCAAATAGTTTTTGTGAAATCGAATGATAAAGTGTGTCTGCACAGGCGAGCAGTGCAATGGTGACAAAATTGCGCACATCGCGGAATGCGGGGAGCACGTCTCTGTAGCAGCGAGCCGACCGCGGTGGTCTAGCGGTTCTAGGCGCTCAGTCCGGAACCGCGCAACTGCTACGGTCGCAGGTTCGAATCCTGCCTCGGGCATGGATGTGTGTGATGTCCTTAGGTTAGTTAGGTTTAAGTAGTTCTAAGTTCTAGGGGACTGATGACCACAGATGTTAAGTCCCATAGTGCTCAGAGCCATTTGAACCATTTTTTTGTAGCAGCGAAAGAGTTAATGCGGCCGTGGTGGCTTTACTTCATAAACTGCGCGTGGCCCCCTAAACGTAAGTTTGCAAACTATACTATGGCGCTGCTTGTCTTGGCGTGTACAACTGGCAACGCAGCAATCTCCCGCGTCTGGGCGGGCATGCGCGAACCGCCAAGATAAAAGAATTGAACTATAGCATGCGACAGGCCGTGGATGGCTGAATGGGGAGTGTCTGAGCCACGCGGGGGATACGTTACGCCAAATATACATTTAGACATTTTCGTTGAAGAAGATCGAGGGCTCGTAAATGATGATCTAGGAGCCCAGCTCGTAACTATGACAGTAGCATCACTCGCCTACGGAGGTGGAAAAGGTTCGCTCTATTTACAAAACAATGCTCAACTCCGGAGAACAGGATACCTAGTCCGCTCGCAAAACGGACTGTTTTGCTCGGACGAGGCGGAGCGGCCAAACAGAAGAGAGAAAGACGGGAGATGCGCCGCGCCGCAACACGCCATTAATAGAAATCCCCGCCCGCCGTGGCTGAACCCCGCGCGCCGCCTGCCTCTCTCTGGCCGCCCGGAGATTTGAATAGGAAAGTTTGCCGGTCGCCGCGGAGGCGACGCGGGCGGACACGAACAGCGAAATCGAATTTGAAATTACTTTAATTCACAAGGGATCGCGGGGAATATGGCCGGACTCGCAGGAGCTGTTTGTGCCGCCCGCGCCGGACGGGGGAATCCCCGCTCACAGTGCGGCCAGTCTGCTTCGGCCGCCCCAGCTATCGGCCCTCGCGCCCCGGCACGCCTTCTCCCTCTCCCTGTGTCTCTCGCTTCCACCACCGTCTGTCTTCCTCTCCGTACCGTCTTCTAGCTTTTCTTGAGCGTTGCACACATCGAGTTCGATAATACATCTTCGATTGTCTTGTGGTGGATGACGAGCCACGCGGGATTAGCCGAGCGGTCTGGGGCACAAAAAGTGGTTCAAATGGCCCTGAGCACTATGCGACTTAACTTCTGAGGTCATCAGTTGCCTAGAACTTAGAACTAATTAAACCTAACTAACCTAAGGACATCACACACATCCATGCCCGAGGCAGGATTCGAACCTGCGACCGTAGCGGTCGCTCGGTTCCAGACTGTAGCGCCTAGAACCGCACGGCCACTCCGGCCGGCTCTGAGGCACAGTCATGGACTGTGCGGCTGGTCCCGGCGGAGGTTCGAGTCCTCCCTCAGGCATGGCTGTGTGTGTTTGTCCTTAGGATAATTTAGGTTAAGTAGTGTGTAAGCCTAGGGACTGATGACCTTAGCAGTTAAGTCCCATAAGATTTCACACACATTTGGACATTTGGAATGACGAAGCAAACAAACAGGCACTTCAGCACAATGAATACGACCTTGTCTAATACAGAAACGAAGCATAATCTTGTGGCATTTTTGTTGCATCACTGTCCACTTTTACTAAGTTTTTGTTGCAATGTTTTAATGCAGAGTATAGGGAGATTTTGTTACGGGAGGCTAGAGAGTAAGCAGGATCACAAAGCAGAATCATCGAACGACGCGCCAGATGATCACATAGCGTGAGAATGGCCGAGCTAGTGAGAGCCGCATCGTACTGGAACAGAGAGGCAGTGGAATGCACCTACGACGCTAGGCCTCAAGAAGCGATTATTACTGTTTAAATATTAATATACAGCTCCAGCGATGCTGATGACGTTACTTGCATTGAAAACTTGTTAATATTTTCAATATCACTCTCCTCATCAGGAAATGCAACTTGCAAAGTTTAGTTACTGCCAGTCCTTTTTGAAGAAAAGGATGGACCTCCCCCAAGTGCGCCCTGAGAAGGCAGACGCCATACTGCTAAAACAGCTCACGACTAGTCTACGAGAGTTTTCGGAGGAGGCACTTTGTGAATGCGCGTGTAAAATGTAATATCGCGTTAAGACAGAATGATTAGTTACAGTACCCTCGGATGATGTTCTTGTGCCAGCTTGTGTTAATCTCGTATGAATTACAAGATCGTACGGAGATTTCTACTGCGTCTTTGCGGTGCTCTATAAATGATTATCATCCGAAAACTTTGCCACGAGTAATGATAGACTAGCTCTCACTACCTTTCCCTTGACTTTTTGCTCATATAAACAAAAATAAAATCTAGTGGCACTCCAGTACTCAGTAATTTCAGTCTCAATGGCACTGAATTATTTCCCATTCACAACTTCGTTATACCCTGTTTATTGCAAACTCGTCAGAATCTGCGGCCAGCGGAGAAGAAAGCAATTGGGTCGACAGCTACATCTTTACAAGACGAGATATAAGTAAGTGTCCTCCAGTTATGCTAGGGATAGTGAGCATGGCATTATTTACTGAAATGCACCATGTTTCTTAATTCTGGCGCATCTTTTTCGTGGAAGTGTTACATTCAGGAACATACTGTGCAGTATTTGAGGGTAATAATTGGCGTATTTCGGGCATTATACTTAACGTACTCTCATGAATAATTTACACTTGGCATCCCTTGTGTGGGGAAAAAATGGTTCAAATGGCTCTGAGCACTATGGGATTTAACTTCTAAGGTCATCAGTCCCCTAGAACTTAGAACTACTTAAACCTAACTAACCTCAAGATATCACATACATCCATGCCCGAGGCAGGATTCGAACCTGCGACGGTAGCGGTCGCGCGGTTCCTGACTGTAGCGCCTAGAACCGCTTGGCCACTCCGGCCGACTTGTGTGGGGAAAGACGGATTTAAAAGGCGTTTAATTTTAGTAGGAAGCATTAAACCTACTTCTCAGTTTACTACACTAGTGGCAGTATATTATTTAAATGGGGGTTTGCTGTCCATACTGAACATTAAAAAAAAAAAAAAAAAAAAAAAAAAAAAAAACTCCTGGGATACACCTCTTCCTCTTAGTGGAGGGTCTAACAGGTCTGTATCAGAAGCTCAGATGGTTCTGCGACCGTGTCGGCTGTGTTCCTCGGCTTGTGCCATAGGGTGGTGGGTTTCTGCGTTCCGCTTAGTAGGTCAGTCGCCCACTACATACAGTAAGCGACTACGAGGATAGTGGGGGCTGTGTAGAGGGGAATAGGCGGTTTTATAATGTAGATGGTCTCGGGACAGTAAAGAAACGGCGTCAGTCTAAAAGGGTGCAAGACAAACACAAGAAAGTAGACATACACTCCTGGAAATTGAAATAAGAACACCGTGAATTCATTGTCCCAGGAAGGGGAAACTTTATTGACACATTCCTGGGGTCAGATACATCACATGATCACACTGACAGAACCACAGGCACATAGACACAGGCAACAGAGCATGCATAATGTCGGCACTAGTACAGTGTATATCCACCTTTCGCAGCAATGCAGGCTGCTATTCTCCCATGCAGACGATCGTAGAGATGCTGGATGTAGTCCTGTGGAACGGCTTGCCATGCCATTTCCACCTGGCACCTCAGTTGGACCAGCGTTCGTGCTGGACGTGCAGACCGCGTGAGACGACGCTTCATCCAGTCCCAAACATGCTCAATGGGGGACAGATCCGGAGATCTTACTGGCCAGGGTAGTTGACTTACACCTTCTAGAGCACGTTGGGTGGCACGGGATACATGCGGACCTGCATTGTCCTGTTGGAACAGCAAGTTCCCTTGCCGGTCTAGGAATGGTAGAACGATGGGTTCGATGACGGTTTGGATGTACCGTGCACTATTCAGTGTCCCCTCGACGATCACCAGTGGTGTACGGCCAGTGTAGGAGATCGCTCCCCACACCATGATGCCGGGTGTTGGCCCTGTGTGCCTCGGTCGTATGCAGTCCTGATTGTGGCGCTCACCTGCACGGCGCCAAACACGCATACGACCATCATTGGCACCAAGGCAGAAGCGACTCTCATCGCTGAAGACGACACGTCTCCATTCGTCCCTCCATTCACGCCTGTCGCGACACCACTGGAGGCGGGCTGCACGATGTTGGGGCGTGAGCGGAAGACGGCCTAACGGTGTGCGGGACCGTAGCCCAGCTTCATGGAGACGGTTGCGAATGGTCCTCGCCGATACCCCAGGAGCAACAGTGTCCCTAATTTGCTGGGAAGTGGCGGTGCGGTCCCCTACGGCACTGCGTGGGATCCTACGGTCTTGGCGTGCATCCGTGCGTCGCTGCGGTCCGGTCCCAGGTCGACGGGCACGTGCACCTTCCGCCGACCACTGGCGACAACATCGATGTACTGTGGAGACCTCACGCCCCACGTGTTGAGCAATTCGGCGGTACGTCCACCCGGCCTCCCGCATGCCCACTATACGCCCTCGCTCAAAGTCCGTCAACTGCACATACGGTTCACGTCCACGCTGTCGCGGCATGCTACCAGTGTTAAAGACAGCGATGGAGCTCCGTATGCCACGGCAAACTGGCTGACACTGACGGCGGCGGTGCACAAATGCTGCGCAGCTAGCGCCATTCGACGGTCGACACCGCGGTTCCTGGTGTGTCCGCTGTGCCGCGCGTGTGATCATTGCTTGTACAGCCCTCTCGCAGTGTCCGGAGCAAGTATGGTGGGTCTGACACACCGGTGTTAATGTGTTCTTTTTTCCATTTCCAGGAGTGTAGAAACTATCGGTATTGTAGTTGTAATTGTCGTAGCTGTGTTGGAAAAGAGCCGGAGCACCCAGCGTTAATAGTAAGCACCGCAGTTCAAATCGTCATAGTTACAGAAAGCTGGCTAACGCCGGAAATAACTTAAGTCTGAATTCTTACAAAGGACCTAACCGTGTTCTGAAAGCATAAATTACATACAGATGATGCTGAAGTGTTTATTGCTGTAACAAGTAGTTTACGTTGTCGTGAAAATGAAGTAGATGGTTCCTGTGAGTATGGGTAGAGGTTATACTTGACAAGGGGAATAAATTAATAATTGGTTCCTTTTACCGTCCCCCCCCCCCCCCCCCCCCCTCCGACGCAGATGCTACAGATACCGAACATTTCGAAGAAAACTTGAGTTAATTCAAATAGATACCCCACTCATACAGTAATAGTTGGTGGTCACTTCAGTCTACTGTCGATATGTTGGGGAAAATACATGTTTAAAGTCGGAGGTAGGCATAAAACGCTGCCGAAACCGTCGTGAATGCGTTCTCAGAAGACCGTTTTGAACAATTAGTCCAGGAGTCAACTAGAAGTGTAAATCGTTACGAAAGCATACTTGTCCTCATGGCAACAAATAATCCTGAGCATACAGGGAGCATCATGACGCCTTCCAGTCTGAATACGTAAGCGTAGACCATATGTGATTTACATTCAGAGAAATAGTATCGACGGCTATTGAAAGACATATACCAAATAAATTAATAAGGAATGGTATTGATCACCCATGGTACACTAGACAGGTCAGAATACTGTTGCAGAAGCAACGAAAAAAGCATGCCAAAGTTAAAAGAAAGCAAAACCCTGAAGATTGCCGAAGCTTTACGGAAGATCGAAATGTAGCGTACTTTCCACAACGAAGCTCTGTCTCGAAATCTGGCAGAAAATGCAAAGAGATTCTGGTCGTACTGCAAGCACACCAGCGAAAAGACACAATCAATACCTTGGCTACTTGATATCAATGGCGATATTACTGACGACAGTGCCACTAAAGCAGAGTTACTAAATACGGCATTCCAAAATTCCTTCCCAAATAAGGCAAAGTGAATATTTCAGAATTCCAACCAAGAACAATTGTCAGCATGAGTAACTTAGCAATGGATATCCTCGGTGTAGCAAGGCTGCTTAAATTACTTGCCCAAGGCAAGGCCTTGGGTCCTAATTGTATACAGGCCCACTGCTATTCCTGATCTACATAAACGGTTTAGGACACAACTGAGTAGCACTCTTAGATTATTTACAAATGATGATGCTGTCATTTACCACCTTATAAGTCGTCAGATGAACAAAAAAATGAGGAACTACACTCCTGGAAATGGAAAAAAGAACACATTGACACCGGTGTGTCAGACCCAACATACTTGCTCCGGACACTGCGAGAGGGCTGTACAAGCAATGATCACACGCACGGCACAGCGGACACACCAGGAACCGCGGTGTTGGCCGTCGAATGGCGCCAGCTGCGCAGCATTTGTGCACCGCCGCCGTCAGTGTCAGCCAGTTTGCCGTGGCATACGGAGCTCCATCGCAGTCTTTAACACTGGTAGCATGCCGCGACAGCGTGGACGTGAACCGTATGTGCAGTTGACGGACTTCGAGCGAGGGCGTATAGTGGGCACGCGGAAGGCCGGGTGAACGTACCGCCGAATTGCTCAACACGTGGGGCGTGAGGTCTCCACAGTACATCGATGTTGTCGCCAGTGGTCGGCGGAAGGTGCACGTGCCAGTCGACCTGGGACCGGACCGCAGCGACGCACGGATGCACGCCAAGACCGTAGGATCCTACGCAGTGCCGTAGGGGACCGCACCGCCACTTCCCAGCAAATTAGGGACATTGTTGCTCCTGGGGTATCGGCGAGGACCATTCGCAACCGTCTCCATGAAGCTGGGCTACGGTCCCGCACACCGTTAGGCCGTCTTCCGCACACGCCCCAACATCGTGCAGCCCGCCTCCAGTGGTGTCGCGACAGGCGTGAATGGAGGGACGAATGGAGACGTGTCGTCTTCAGCGATGAGAGTCGCTTCTGCCTTGGTGCCAATGATGGTCGTATGCGTGTTTGGCGCCGTGCAGGTGAGCGCCAGAATCAGGACTGCATACGACCGAGGCACACAGGGCCAACACCCGGCATCATGGTGTGGGGAGAGATCTCCTACACTGGCCGTACACCACTGGTGATCGTCGAGGGGACACTGAATAGTGCACGGTACATCCAAACCGTCATCGAACCCATCGTTCTACCATTCCTAGACCGGCAAGGGAACTTGCTGTTCCAACAGGACAATGCAGGTCCGCATGTATCCCGTGCCACCCAACGTGCTCTAGAAGGTGTAAGTCAACTACCCTGGCCAGCAAGATCTCCGGATCTGTCCCCCATTGAGCATGTTTGGGACTGGTGAAGCGTCGTCTCACGCGGTCTGCACGTCCAGCACGAACGCTGGTCCAACTGAGGCGCCAGGTGGAAATGGCATGGCAAGCCGTTCCACAGGACTACATCCAGCATCTCTACGATCGTCTCCATGGGAGAATAGCAGCCTGCATTGCTGCGAAAGGTGGATATACACTGTACTAGTGCCGACATTGTGCATGCTCTGTTGCCTGTGTCTATGTGCCTGTGGTTCTGTCAGTGTGATCATGTGATGTATCTGACCCCAGGAATGTGTCAATAAAGTTTCCCCTTCCTGGGACAATGAATTCACGGTGTTCTTATTTCAATTTCCAGGAGTGTATTTAGACAAGATGTGTGAATAGTGCGAAAATTGGCAATTGATTCTAGATAATGAAAGGTGTGAAGTCATCCACACGAGTACCAAAAGGAATCTACGACAAATCACGTAATTCTAAAGGCTATAAATTCAACAAACTAATTAGAGATTTCAGTTACGATTAACTTAAACTGGGACAATCACATAAATAAAGTTATGGGTAAAGGAAACTATATACTACTTTTATTGGCTGAACACAGAGAAAATCCAACATGTCTCTACACTACACTTATACGTCCTCTTCCGGAGTATTACTGTGCGGTTTGGGGTCCGCATTAGGTAGGATCGACGGAGGACATCTAAAAAGTTCAGAGATGGGTAGATCGTTTTTTACTGTCGCGAAATAGGGGACAGACTTCCCCGGATATGATGCGTGAATTGGGGTGGCAGTCACTAAAACAAAGCCGGTTTTCGGTTCGGCAGGATCTTCTCACGAAATTTCAATCACCTACTTTCTGCTCAGAGTGTGAAAATATTTTTTTGGCGCTCACCTAAGTAGAGAGGAATAATCATCATCATTATAAAATAAGAGAAATCAGGGCTCGCACAGATAGATTTAAGTGTTCGTTTTCCCGCCCGCTGTTTGAGAGAGCAACAAACTTGAAGGTGGTCCGATGAACCCTCTGCCAGGCTCATAATTGTGAACTGCAGAGTAATCATGTAGATGTAGATGTAGATGAATGGTCAAAAACTAGAACTTTCTGTGAACAAAATATATAAGCTCAGTGTCCTTACGGCATCTCAAGTGCATTATCGCGATCCTCGTCTGCCAAGACTTTTATTCCACATACGTGGATATAAAAATTTTGTAAACCACTTAAAGAGTTCAGTGCATAAGAGTTCTGACTGTAGGATTGCCCCTGGCCTAAATTTTCTACATTGTTATTTACATTGTATGCGTTAAATACGTATTCACTAAATTTCAACACAACATATCCTCTCATGTTCTTCAAACGTTTCGTAAAATGCAACTATCTATCGTAATTAATGAAACGAATTTTGCCAATTTTTGTGGGATATTTTCACATCATTGGCAAGTTGAACGAAGTTATGTTACTTACTGTCATAAAATATTGCATGCTGTTTAGTTAGCTTTATACATATATCAAAAAAAGTTTTGCAGCACCCCGTTTCCCAGAACGCCCGAAGATAGACGTTGACTGTGGATATTGTATGACAGACACAGTCTGTTTGACTGTTCAGAGATGTCTTTAGACCCGCCCAAAGACGTAAACAACCATGCATGAGCAGCGCCTATTAGAGGGGCTCCGACAGCCTATCAGTTCCAGTTATTCCACAAGGAAGGAGGTATACGGCTCGTGTTGTCTGTAGTTCAGCCATGCCTAGACGGTCAATACTGCGGTTCGATTGCATCCGCATTGTTACTTTGTGCCAGGAAGGGCTCTCAACAAGGGAAGTGACCAGGCGTCTCGGAGTGAACCAAAGTGATGTTGTTCGGACATG
The DNA here is from genome assembly GCF_023898315.1 of Schistocerca nitens. Classification (NCBI taxonomy): domain Eukaryota; kingdom Metazoa; phylum Arthropoda; class Insecta; order Orthoptera; family Acrididae; genus Schistocerca; species Schistocerca nitens. Next base: position 183,028,726 of record NC_064617.1, on the reverse strand, counting down.
GGGGAGATACAGAGAGACAGGAACTGTCGATGACAAGCCTCGCTCAGGCCGCCCAAGGGCTACTACTGTAGTGGATGACCGCTAACTACGGATTATGGCTGGGAGCAGCGCCACGATGTTGAATAATGCATTTCGTGCAGCCACAGGACGTCGTGTGCCGACTCAAACTGTGCGCAGTAGGCTTCATGATGCGCACCTTCACACCCTACGTCCATGGCGAGATCCATCTTTGCAACCACGACATCATGCAGCGCTGTACAGATGGGTCCAACAACATGCCAAATGGACTGCTCAGGATTGGCATCACGATGTCTTCACCGACAAGTGTCGCATATGCCTTCAACCAGACAATCATCATGGGGCAAAATGGTCAGGCTGAACGCCTTAGACACACTGTCCAGCGAGTGCAGCAATGTTCCCTGCTGTTTTGGGGTGGCAGTATGCGTGGCCGACGTACGCCGCTGGTGGTCATGAGGTCATGAAAGGCGCCGTAACGGCTGTACGATACGTGAATGCCGTCCTCTGACCGATAGTGCAACTATATCGGCAGCATATTTGCGAGGCATTCGTCATCATGGATAACAATTCGCGTCCCCATCGGGCATATCTTGTGAGTGAGTTACTTCACGGTAACGATATCGTTCGACTAGAGTGGTCAGCATGTTCTCCAGACATGAGCCCTATCGCACATGCCTGGGATAGATTGAAAAGGGCTGTTTATGGACGACGTGACGCTAAGAGATCTACGCCGAATCTCCGTCGAGGAGTGGGACAAGCTGGAACAATAGTGCCTTGATGAACTTGTGGATAGCATGCCACGACGAATACAGGCACACATCAGTGCAAGAGGACGTGCTACTGGTTATCAGAGGGCCTCTCTTGCAGAGTCTGCCACTTGTGTTTGCTAAACGTCTCCGTAACGCTATCAGGCTTACCAAATAACCCTGTGACGAAAAACGCCGCTCTTTTTTGGATCTTCTCTATCTCCTCCGTCAACCCGATCTGGTACGGATCCCACACTGATGAGCAATACTCAAGTATAGGTCGAACGAGTGTTTTGTAAGCCACCTCCTTTGTTGATGGACTACATTTTATGAGGACTCTCCCAATGAATCTCAACCTGGTACCCGCCTTACCAACAATTAATTTTACATGATCATTCCGCTCAAATCGTTCCGCACACATACTCCCAGATATTTTACAGAAGTAACTGCTACCAGTGTTTGTTCCGCTATCATATAATCATACAATGAAGGATCCTTCTTTCTATATATTCGCAATACATTACATTTGTCCATGTTAACGGTCAGTTGCCACTCCCTGCACCAAGTGCCTATCCGCTGCAGATCTTCCTGCATTTCGCTACAATTTTCTAATGCTGCATTTCTCTGTATACTACAGCATCATCCGCGAAAAGCCGCATGGAACATCTGACACTATCTACTAGGTCATTTATATACATTGTGAAAAGCAGTGGTCCCATAACACTCCCCTGTGGCACGCCAGAGGTTACTTTAACGTCTGTAGACGTCTCTCCATTGAGAACAACATGATGTGTTCTGTTTGCTAAAAACTCTTCAATCCAGCCACACAGCTGGTCTGATATTCCGTAGGCTCTTACTTTGTTTATCAGGCGACAGTGCAGAACTGTATCGAACGCGTTCCGGAAGTCAAGGAAAATAGCATCTACCTGGGAGTCTGTATCTAATATTTTCTGGGTCTCATGAACAAATAAAGCAAGTTGGGTCTCACACGATCGCTGTTTCCGGAATCCATGTTGATTCCTACAGAGTAGATTCTGGGTTTCCAGAAACGACATGATACGCGAGCAAAAAACATTTTCTAAAATTCTACAACAGATCGACGTCAGAGATATAGGTCTATAGTTTTGCGCATCTGCTCGACGACCCTTCTTGAAGACTGGGACTACCTGTGCTCTTTTCAAATCATTTGGAACCTTCCGTTCCTCTGGAGACTTGCGGTACACGGCTGTTCGACGGGGGACAAGTTCTTTCGCGTACTCTGTGTAGAATCGAATTGGTATCCCGTCAGGTCCAGTGGACTTTCCTCTGTTGAGTGATTCCAGTTGCTTTTCTATTCCTTGGACACTTATTTCGATGTCAGTCATTTTTTCGTTTGTGCGAGGATTTAGAGAAGGGACTGCAGTGCGGCCTTCCTCTGAGAAACAGCTTTGGAAAAAGGTGTTTAGTATTTCAGCTTTACGCGTGTCATCCTCTGTTTCAATGCCATCATCATCCCGGAGTGCCTGGATATGCTGTTTCGAGCCTCTTACTGATTTAACGTAAGACCAGAACTTCCTAGGATTTTCTGTCAAGTCGGTACATAGAATTTTACTTTCGAATTCACTGAACGCTTCTCGCATAGCCCTCCTTACGCTAACTTTGACATCGCTTAGCTTCTGTTTGTCTGAGAGGTTTTGGCTGCGTTTAAACTTGCAGAGAAGCTCTCTTTGCTTTCGCAGTAGTTTCCTAACTTCGTTGTTGAACCACGGTGGGTTTTTCCCGTCCCTCACAGTTTTACTCGGCACGTACCTGTCTAAAACGCACTTTACGATTGCCTTGAACTTTTTCCGTAAACACTCAACATTGTCAGTGTCGGAACAGATATTTTCGTTTTGATCTGTTAGGTAGTCTGAAATCTGCCTTCTATTACTCTTGCTAAACAGATAAACCTTCCTACCTTTTTTTATATTCCTATTTACTTCCATATTCAGGGATGCTGCAACGGCCTTATGATCACTGATTCCCTGTTCTGCGCTTACAGAGTCGAAAAGTTCGGGTCTGTTTGTTATCAGTAGGTCCAAGATGTTATTTCCACAAGTCGGTTCTCTGTTTAATTGCTCGAGGTAATTTTCGGATATTGTACTCAGTATAATGTCACTCGATGCTCTGTCCCTACCACCCGTCCTAAACATCTAAGTGTCCCAGTCTATATCTGGTAAATTGAAATCTCCACCTAAGACTATAACATGCTGAGAAAATTTATGTGAAATGTATTCCAGATTGTCTCTCAGTTGTTCTGCCACTAACGCTGCTGAGTCGGGAGGTCGGTAAAAGGAGCCAATTATTAACCTAGCTCTGTTGTTGAGTGTAACCTCCACCCATAATAATTCACAGGAACTATCCACTTCTACTTCACTACAGGATAAATTACTACTAACAGCGACAAACACGCCACCACCGGATGCATGCAATCTATCCTTTCTAAACACCGTCTGTGCCTTTGTAAAAATGTCGGCAGAATTTATCTCTGGCTTAAGCCAGCTTTCTGTACCTATAACGATTTCAGCTTCGGTGCTTTCTATCAGCGCTTGAAGTTCCGGTACTTTACCAACGCAGCTTCGACAGTTGACAATTACAATACCGATTGCTGCTTGGTCCCCGCATGTCCTGACTTTGCCCCGCACCCGTTGAGGCTGTTGCCCTTTCTGTACTTTCCCAAGGCCATCTAACCTAAAAAACCGCCCAGCCCACGCCACACAACCCCTGCTACCCGTGTAGCCGCTTGTTGCGTGTAGTGGACTCCTGACCTATCCAGCGGAACCCGAAACCCCACCACCCTATGGCGCAAGTCGAGGAATCTGCAGCCCACACAGTCGCAGAACCGTCTCAGTCTCTGATTCAGGCCCTCCACTCGGCTCTGTACCAAAGGTCCACAGTCAGTCCTGTTGACGATGCTGCAGATGGGGAGCTCTGCTTTCATCCCGCTAGCGAGACTGGCAGTCTTCACCAAATCAGATAGCCGCCGGAAGCCAGAGAGGATTTCCTCCGATCCGTAGCGACACCTGCTGATGGGTGCACCCTGTACCCTTCATGGCATCGGAAGGACCCTTTCCACATCTGGAATGACTCCCCCCGGTATGCACACGGAGTGCACATTGGTTTTCTTCCCCTCCCTTGCTGCCATATCCCTAAGGGGACCCATTACGCGCCTGACGTTGGAGCTCCCGACTACCAGTAAGCCCACCCTCTGCGACCGCCCGGATCTTGCAGACTGAGGGGCAACCTCTGGAACAGGACAAGCAGCCATGTCCGGCCGAAGATCAGTATCAGCCGGAGACAGAGCCTGAAACCGGTTCCTCAAACAAACTGGAGAGGCCTTCCGTTCAGCCCTTCGGAATGTCTTTCGCCCTCTGCCACACCTCGAGACGACCTCCCACTCTACCAGGGGTGAGGAGTCAGCCTCAATGTGGGCAGTATCCCGGGCAGCCACAGCCGTAGTCCGATCGGGGGATGCGTGGGACGAGCTGGCCGTCCCCGACAAACCCCCATCTGGACCCCCACAGTGATGCCCATTGGCAACAGCCTCACGCTGTGTGACCGAAGCCAACACTTCCTGAAGCTGGGAGCGAAGGGATGCCAACTCAGCCCGCATCCGAACACAGCAGTTGCAGTCCCTATTCATTTTAAAAACTGTTGTACAAAGAACGTCTGAACTAATCTACAGAGAGCACAAACAATTGGAAACAAAATTTAAACCGTTATTAAAATACAAGACTGCCTAGTAAATTCAATAATGCTGCTACTTGCGCTCTGCTGACACACTGCTCGGCGGCGGAAGGAGACTACGGGATTTTACACTATTCAGGTACTAAAACAAGATGCTACAACTCTCAAATACTATAATACGCCAGAAATTTATGAATTAAACAATCCAAGTACCCAAAAACACGCAAAGAAATTAAGAATTAAACTACGTAACACAATAAATAAGTCAGCTAAGAGTATACGACTTGCTGCTGGCAGCTGCTTATCAAACGGCGGCTGGGAGCACACTGTCTGTGACCAACCGACATTGGCCGCTCAAAACAAAAACAGAAGACAGACGACTACGCGTATTTACGCTATTCAGGTACAAAACCGCGATGCTACAACTCTCAAATACTATAATAGGCCCTAAATTTATGAATTAAACAATACAAGTACCCAAACACACGCAAAGAAATTAAGAATTAAACTACGTAACACAATAAATATGTCAGCTAAGAGTATACGACTTGCTGCTGGCAGCTGCTTATCCAACGGCGGCTGGGAGCACACTGGCTGTGACCAACCGACATTGGCCGTTCAAAACAAAAACAGAAGACAGACGACTACGCGTATTTACGCTATTCAGGTACAAAACCGCGATGCTACAACTCTCAAATACTATAATACACCCGAAATTTATGACTTAAACAATGCAAGTACCCAAAAAGACGCAAAGAAATTAAGAATTAAACTACGTAACAAATAAGTCAGCTAAGAGTATACGACTTGCTGCTGGCAGCTGCTTATCCAAAGGCGGCAGGGAGCTCAGAACCAGTGCGTAAACAGTAACGTACATTAACGTACAGTATATTATATACCGAAAGTTATTTATGACGTATGTGGCACACAGACAGGAGCCAGGCTATGAATCTAAGATTACAGTGGATTGAGTGGCTCTGGAAAGGCCTTCAGTTAGCCTTAAGACAACTTTCGGCGACTGTGTAAGTGACCTCAGTTACGGCAAAGGGAACAGTAATGACTCAGGCGTAAGCCAGCATCTTGTACGACGGGACATGTTGTTGTGTGGAAGAAGCGCCTTTACAGATGTCAAGAAATCGTTCTCATTACTATGGCACACTGAAGCCAATATCATGGCACTTCCTTCCAGATGGTTAATAATAGTGTCCTGAATAAATTTAAATATTATTGCGGGTACATGCACGCTCATCGGAGCGGACTTTTATCCGCGAAAGAGCTATTACTGTTGATATTCACGGGTATATCTGTAAGAGAGAAAATGGCAGAAGCAGTGCGTAAACAGTATCGTACAGTATACATGTTACATGTTGCGTTGTGTGATCATAAAATATAAACCGCTAAAAAAAAAGGGGGGGAGGGGAAAGAAAGAAAATCTGCTCCATTTGCGTATCTGCGGATATGTGTGATTCTAGAGCGAAGACGAACCAGGGCATGAACGAACAAACCTTAAAAATAAAAACTAACATGAAATAAAAAGAAAACCAAAATCAAAATAAAAGGAGTCAGTTCGAAAATAATAATCATTAAAGATAAATTTGCTCCTTGGTAACTTTTAGTACCATGTTGTTCCACCCCTGGCTTTATGTTCTACTGGGATGTTCCTGGGCGTGTTGTGCACAAGCTGGCTGTGACGTTTCTCTTCAGGCCCGCCCAAATTCTCGGAGGCTGACCTGAGGCCATCCAATCCTTGAGAAGGGTTCCTGCCACTACACACTACAAGTTTCGTCAGGTCCCATGCACACTCAGTCTTCTTCGTGTCAGCAGATACTGTACGGCACGCAATTCGATCTATCGTTGCCTCCTGGAGGCAGGTATGCAGGTATGCACCATTTGGAGCTAAAGTGGTATCTGTCTCCAAAGGTGGTAATGCATTAATACATCGCGCCCTTTTCTAGAATACGTTCCTCGAAGAAGAACACTACCTGATGAAAAGTGTCACATACACACACCTATCTACGAGAGAATTGACCATCAAATTTCATGGAAGACGGACCAGGCAGTACGAAAGGAAATAAAGAGTATTTTACTGTCAGTATTCACGCAGTAACAGCAGAATGAGTGTGTCAGGAGACATCAGTGACCTCGAACGTGGAGTAATCATTGGATGTCACCTGAGTAACAAATCCTTCAGGGACTTATTATCCCCTGTGAAGCTGCAAGAAACCTGCGGAAGGAATCACTTGTGATGGCCAAAGTGCTACCAGCAATCCCGCTAGCACAATGATTTTGCGCTGAGTGTTAAAAAGAATGCAATACAATGGTGGAGCAACTCCTCATAAACGACACGGTCCTGCAGTCAGTGCAACGCGAAATTTGAGGGGGTGTAAATAGCGACGCCACTGGACAATGCATGGCTGGAAACGAGTGATTTCGAGTTATGAATAACGCTGTACTCGATGGCACTCTGAAAGATGGGTCTGATTTCGGCCAATGCCTGAAGACCGTTACCTACCATCAGGGATAGAGCCAACAGTGAAGCACAGAGGAGTTGGTGTTATGATATGAGGGTGTTTTTAGTGGACAGAATGTCGTCCCTGTATAGTGGTCAAGAAACCGCTACAAGCGGAAGAATACAACACATATTACTCCATTGTGTACCCTGATAGCTCAAAAATTCTTCAAATGGCTCTGAGCACTATGGGACTTAACATCTGAGGTCATCAGTCCCCTAGAACTACTTAAACCTAACTAACCTAAGGACATCACACACATCCTTGCCCGAGGCAGGATTCGAACCTGCAACCGTAGCGGTCGCGCGGCTCCAGACTGAAGCGTCTAGAACCGCTTGGCCACACCGGCCGGCCCTGATAGTTCGAACATGGAGATCGTATAAGCATGACAGTGTATCCTGTCATAAAGCAGCATCTGGGGACACGTGGGATGGTTCAATGGTTCAAATGGCTCTGAGCACTATGGGACTTAACATCTGTGGTCATCAGTCCCCTAGAACTACTTAAACCTAACTAACCTAAGGACATCACACACATCCATGCCCGAGGCAGGATTCGAACCTGCGACCGTAGCAGTCGCGCGGTTCCGGACTGAGCGCCTAGAACCGCGAGACCACCGCGGCCGGCCACGTGGGATGGCGCACTAATTAGGACACTGGACTCACATTCGGGAGGCTCAAATCCGCGTCCAGCCAGCCTGATTTAGATTTACCGTGAGTTCCCTAAATTGCTTCAGGCACATGCCAGCATGGTTCCTTTGAAACGGCATGGTCGATTTCCTTCCCCATCCTTCCCTAATCCCATGGCACCGATGACCTTGCTGTTTGGTCCCCTCCCCCAAATGAACCATCCATCAAACCAAGCACATGTGAGACAATGGTTTGTGGATATTAACATTCCTGAAACGGTCTGGCATGTCGATAATCCCGACCTCAACCCAATGGAACAACTTTGGGATGAGTTATAACGTCGACTTCGCTCCAGACCCGAGCGTCCAATATCACTGCCTACTTTTGTTCCGGCTCCTGACGAAGAATGAGCTGCCGTTCCCCCACAGGCATTCAGACACACCGCATAGTGTCTACTAATAGGTGTCTGCATACTTTTGATCAGATACTGTAGGTATTAAGTTACCCAACAGTAGATTTTGTTCCCAGATATGTGAAAGTTTGTGTAGACTGTATTTATTTTGGTTATTTTATTGTATTATTTTATGTGACTTATTTTTTCTATTCCTGTCCCCTTTGAATCAAGGCCCACACACGTTCACAGATATACCGATGGTGCTAAACTTACTTTGAGCACTGTATGTAACCAGTTGATACCTCTTGAATTCCATGAACTAAGCCAAAATTCCCTGAGCCAATATGTTCTACACTGCCAGACAAGAAAGAAACGAAGCAACCAGAAGGGCAGGCAGAAACTAAATGAAACTTCACAGCCTGAGAGGGTATATGATGTTACTGCAGTGACTACAAAACTGAATCGAGTATGTAAGAACTAATAGCTAGCAGTATTATGTTGCACTCCCTCTGGCCTCGATGCATGCGATGATTACGTTTTGAAGGGTGTCATAAAGCCGTTGTATCCTCTCTTGACGCAAGTTGATGCACTGCTGTTGTAAGTGGTCCTTGGTATCCTTGACACTGATGCTGGGACGGAGTTGACGTCGGAGCTGGTACCCCACGTGTTCCATCGGGGACAGATTTGGGGATCGTCTTGGGCACGGAAGTACCTCAACATCACGCACTCAATCCATAGAGACACGTACCATGTGTAGAAGTGCACTATTCTGTTGGAAAATGGCACTGCGGTATTGTCACATGAGAAGTAACACATTTGGACGAAGGACGACCGTGATCTATCGTTGTACCGTCAATAGTTCCCCGCGACGTTACCAGCCCTGATCCAAAGTCATTCCCGATGGCTCCCCACACTATGACGCCAGGAGTAATACCTCTGAGGCTCTAAAACATTGGAAGAGTGGGACTTCTCCCCAGGTACTCAGTCGCCTCCATACTCGCCGACGATAGACATGTGGGGTAATGCAGAAACGCGAATCATAGTTGAGCGTAACACGACTCCATTCATCAGCAGTCCATGTTTCTCAGTAACGGCACCGCTGCAAACACAGGTGTTTTTGTTGTGGTGTTAGCGATAGCCTACACATGGGACAGTAACTCACTAATTCGGCTACTGTTAATGTGCGACCAATAATGAGAGATGACGCAGAGTTTTGCAGTGAGTCCATTACGTGTTCTCAGATGGCAGGAATGGGTGTGAAGGAGTATGATATGCTTGGTACACATTACGACGATCCTCCCTTATAGTGGTCAGACGTTGTTGCCCAGATGATTGACGACTAGTATACCAGGCATCACGTTCCCATGCAGTCCAGCATATGGACACTGTCAGATCCGAATGCCCCATAATCTGGTTACTGATTCAATGAACGAGGCAACCAAATGGACAACCAAAATGATGCCCCTTTCAAACTCTGTTAGGTGTTGAAAACCGTGTCACAGAGCTTCACAACGATCACTCAACATCGAACGCTGTTCACGTCCCACATACCCCTACCATGCCTGGTAACAACACTAAACAGGAACAAGATTAGTGCACCCTAGTGACCGTTCTACCTGTCACAGAGAATTGAAAGACTGATCATTTACACTCCAGCCGATGGTGTACATCTACGAAGGTACGACCATGTCTTCTGAATCCTTCACTTTTTTTATGAGTCATTGTAGTATTTAAAACCACCCTTTATCAGTCACTGAACGGTAACTTTCGAACTATGTAAGTATGTGTGTATATTTAGGTTTCCGTAAGGGTCGCAAGGGTACCATTTTATATCTTTAATCTATATTCAATAATCAAGATAATCAAGTGCTAATGGAGAATTTTCATCTTTCCAAATTGAAGCTCTTCTAAGCTTCTTCAAACCTCCTTGTTTGATCGTATGGTCGTAACACTACATATTTGTAGACCAGTTTTATTTAAACCCTGCAATCTTAACAGACATTCTCGTCCATGTCCGACTGTCCAGACACCATTTAAATATATAGCACATCTGTCAGCATGACTGCCTTGAGAGATACGTACGTCTTATAGAGGTACATACAGTTCAACAAGGACTCCGATGCACGCTACAATGTTTTATACACGTATCAAAAAAAGGTTTGCATCACCTCGGTTCCGAGAGTTCCGGAACCTCTACAGAAAATTGGAATAAAGATCAACGTAAACATCATTTCCCCCATTTTTATTGCTCATGAAAACTACACATTACAGGTTTTACTACCATACATCGAGACCTTCAGAGATGACGGTCAGGATTTCTGTACACACAGGTACGTCTAATATCCAGTAGCACGTCGTCTTCCATTGATGCATGCCTGTATTTGAAGTAGCATACTATCCACAAGTTCATCAAGGCACTGTTGGTCCAGATTTCCCCACTCCTCAACGGCGATCCGGCGTAGATCCCTCAGAATGGTTCGTAGGTCACGTCGTCCATAAACAACCCTTTTCAGTCGAAATTCGATAGGGTTCATGTCTGGAGAACATGCTGGCCACTCTAGTCGAGTGATGTCGTTATCCTGAAAGAAGTCATTCACAAGATGTGCAAGATGGGGGCGCGTATTGTTGTCCATGATGACGAATGCCTCGCCAATATGCTGCCGATACGATTGCACTATCGGTCGGAGGATGGCATTCACGTATCGCACAGCCGTTACGGCGCCTTTCATGACCTTGGCCTTTCATGACGTTGGCCCCACATAATGCCACCCCAAAACAGCAGGGAACCTTCACCTTGCTGCACTCGCTTGAAAGTGTGTCTAAGGCTTTCAGCCTGACTGTGTTGCCTCCAAACACGTCCCCGACGATTGTCTGGTTGAAGGCATATGCGACACTCATCGGTGACTAGAACGTGGTGCCAATCCTGAGCGGTAAATTCGGCATGTTGTTGGGCCCATCTGAACCGCGCTGCATGGTTGCAAAAAATGGACCTCGCCGTGGACGTCGGGAGTGAAGTTGCGCATGGTGCAGATTATTGCGCACAGTTTGAGTCGTAACACGACTTCCTGTGGCTGCACGAAAAACGTTATTCAATATGGTGGCGTTGTTATCAGGGTTCCTCTGAGCCATAATCCGTAGGGAGCGGTCAGCATCTGCAGTAGTAGCCCTTGGGCGGCCGGACCGAGGCATGTCATCGACAGTTCCTGTCTCTCTGTATCTTCTCCATGTCCAGACAACATCGCTTTGGTTCACTCCGAGACGCCTGGACACTTCCCTTGTTCCCTCCTGGCACAAAGTAACAATGCGGACGCGATCGAACTGCGGTATTGATCGTCTAGGCATGGTTGAACTACAGACAACACGAGCCATGTACCTCCTTCCTGGTGGAATGACTGGAACTGATCCGCTGTCAGACTCCCTCCGTCTAATAGGCGCTCCTCACGCATGATTGTTTACATCTTTGGGCGGGTTTAGTGACATTTATAAACAGTTAAAGGGACTTTGTCTGTGACACAGTATCCACAGTCAACGTCTATCTTCAGGAGTTCTAGGAACTGGGATGATACAAAATTTTTTTGGTGTGTGTATTTTCCCTCAGACAAGTCTTTGGAAGAGGCTAAAGAAGTGATACGTCACCACTGCCGACATGTTCGTCGCGAGAGAATCAGCAACCCTTTTGATGTTTAAAATTTATTGTTTATTTTGCCACCTCAGCTACACATTTATTTTGCTGATACGGCTAGTTTTGATCAAATCTGATCATCTTCAGACGTAGTTGCGTAAGCAACAAGTGGTACCTGTATGGAGCTACATATAACAATACTAGTGTGTGTGTGTAGTTCCGCCTGGGCATGAATGGTTGCTTACACAACTACAGAGATCTGAAGATGGTCAGGTTTGATCTAAACGTGACATAACAAGAAAATAAGTATGCAACTTGAAAGCTGCCCCACCTCTTAAGCTTTTACCCGCTGGTACATAGCAAGTTATGATTCTGACATTAATGCCCTGAAAAAATGAAATTTGGTCCATAAATGAACAGCTACGCGATCAAATTAATTTTAAAGAAAAGTGAAGTAATGAGCAATATTTCATAGCAAGGTCCCTTGACATTAAGTAACTGAAGATAAATTGCAACCGAAATCTTCAACTGTTTTGCTACAACCTGTCTGTGCTCATTATAGGAGATGTACGTGCCATGCACCTGTAAATGCAGTGTAGTAAAGAATTTGAAACATTTCAAAGGAAAGCCCGAAGTATTCATTGAAGCAGCATGTGTCTCGAAGTTCACTGCGACTAGCTCTCACCCCATTACGGTGGAAATCGTACAGAAACTGGAAAATATTATGATTTGTGAAGGGAAATTGAAAGAACGTTGTTTCTGCAGAAGGCAGCTCACGATAAATAGCTTTCATTCGTTCATGGACCTTGTACGAATACAAGCTAAATGAGCACATGGGCTAATGAGCACCAAAGATCGTAGAATTGAATAATGACTTCGTGAGTAGCATAGTGTATGAGAGGTTTGATTTATTTTCAATTATTATTTAGGAAATAGATACAAAAGCTCATGAATAGCACATACAAATGTCCTCTAACAGGCCACGTGGCTATACAGTACCACACATGTACAAAGACAGGAAAATAACCCCATATGCTTTCTAATGTCCTAAACTATTTAGAGAGTAGGAAAATAATGTGAGGGACGATGTTCTCGGACCACTCAATGAAAAATAAGTATTGATTCTCGTGTATTCAAACAAAGACGCGAACCGAATAAAGGGCTATCTTTTGTGCTTGAATACACAATTGCAAACCACGCAGTTGAATGAACCAGAAAAATCATGTTATTAAGTCAGTTCAGCACGAGTAGGCAACGATGTCACAATAATCCTGTATGATGACTCTTCGAAATTAGCATCTTAATAATACGCAAGACACACCTATACAAGTCGTCAGCAAGTAACAAGTTGTTCGCAGTGTCAGGCAGAGAGCAGAAATCACAGTTTTATATGTAACATTATCTGCGCCTTCGAGCTACTTCCATACACAATCATCCCCCAGACTTAAAAATTTCTCGTAGCAGCTTTTCTATGCACTCCTCGTAGATGGCAGTTGCCTGTGCTTTCCGTCAGTTCTCGACGCCGGTCAGCGGCTCCTCATAGGCAGCGACTCATGTGAGTGAAGAGATGAAAATCAGAGATAGCCCAGTCCGAATTGTTTGGCGGGTGATCAAACGCTTCCCATCGAAAACGCAAAGGAGCGTCTTCGTTGCGTTGAAGAACGTACGACCGACGGTTGCCGTGAAGGAAATGGATGACAGTTACATTGCGTGGAGTACATAAAATCACGGTCAACAGTACTTCACACCTGGTGGGAGACACTACTTTCTAGGTTCAAATGGTTCAAATGGCTCTGAGCACTACGGGACTCAACTGCTGTGGTTATCAGTCCCCTAGAACTTAGAACTACTTAAACCTAACTAACCTAAGGACATCACACACATCCATGCCCGAGGCAGGATTCGAACCTGCGACAGTAGCAGTCGCACGGTTCCGGACTGCGCGCCTAGAACCGCGAGACCACCGCGGCCGGCTACTTTCTAGGCATCTTAACACACTCACTGTGTGCTCGGAACTTCACCCTCCATGTTACCAACTCCCGTATCTTTTATTCCACTGTTGGTGTCCCTGAGAGCTCTGTCCTCTCCCCTCTCCTCTATCTCCTGTACACTGCAGATGTGCTCAAGCCACCCCACCCGTCCACCTACTCCAATATGCTGATGACATCGCCTTCCTGGCACTCTACCCTACCCTTCAATGGTCCCAATGCACCCTCCAAACCCACCATGGCCAGTCCACCACATGGTGCAACCAGTGGTTCTTTCGTATCTACCTCTCCAAAACCCAGGCAATCATCATAGGCCACACCACTCACTCCTTCCGTCTCCATGATTTGTACCTCACCATTCATGGTCATCCCATCCAGCGCACCCCGAGATACCTTGGCCTCACCCTCAACCGTCACCTCACCTAGACCCCTCGTCTCCTGACCATTCAGCAGAAAGCCCATTCCCACCTCTGCCTCCTGCAACTCCTTTCTGGCTGTACATGGGAAATGCATCCTTCCACCATCCTCCACACCTACAAATCCCTCCTTCACCCTATCCTCTGTTATGCAGCGTTGCCTGGATCTCCGCCGCCGCCCCCCCCCCCCCCCAACGCCAGCCACTCTTATAAGGCCCTCAAAATCCTAGAAGACCACGCACTCTGCCTTGCCTTCCGTATCTGCCTTCCTTACCCCTATGACTCCCCCACCTCCTCCTTTTCCCCCATCATATTTGCATCCTTTCCTCTGTCCGCAGGCTTGATCACTCTCTACCCCCTGGTGTCTTCCTTCCTCTCCACTCTACGCCAGTTGCCGTGATTCTATTACTGTACCCTCCCTCCATCCACCTCCACACCCTCCATCTCCTTCACCAGGGCAATTTCCAGCACCTCCCCCTCCTGGATGATTAACTTTGCCGTGACATCTACACTTCATACCAACTGTAGCCTGACCTCGTTCTCCCTCCCCCCCCCCCCCCCTCTTCTTCACAGGGCACCCCTTTTCCTCTCCCTTCCTTCTCCCAGAGAGGACTTTCCTCCTCCCTCCTTGAGTCTCTGCACACCCTGTTTCCCTCCCCTGTCCTTTCCTCCCTGGCCCTCTTTTTAGCAACCTCCTGCCCCCTCCCCCTGTCTACTGCCTCATTTTTTTTTTTTTTTGTCATCAGTCTACTGACTGGTTTGATGCGGCCCGCCACGAATTCCTTTCCTGTGCTAACCTCTTCATCTCAGAGTAACACTTGAAACCTACGTCCTCAATTATTTGTTTGACGTATTCCAATCTCTGTCTTCCTCTACAGTTTTTGCCCTCTACAGCTCCCTCTAGTACCATGGAAGTCATTCCCTCATGTCTTAGCAGATGTCCTATCATCCTGTCCCTTCTCCTTATCAGTGTTTTCCACATATTCCTTTCCTCTCCGATTCTGCGTAGAACCTCCTCATTCCTTACCTTATCAGTCCACCTAATTTTCAACATTCGTCTATAACACCACGTCTCAAATGCTTCGATTCTCTTCTGTTCCGGTTTTCCCACAGTCCATGTTTCACTACCATACAATGCTGTACTCCAGACGTACATCCTCAGAAATTTCTTCCTCAAATTAAGGCCGGTATTTGATATTAGTAGACTTCTCTTGGCCAGAAATGCCTTTTTTGCCATAGCGAGCCTGCTTTTGATGTCCTCCTTGCTCCGTCTGTCATTGGTTACTTTACTGCCTAGGTAGCAGAATTCCTTAACTTCATTGACTTCGTGACCATCAATTCTGATGTTAAGTTTCTCGCTGTTCTCATTTCTACTACTTCTCATTACCTTCGTCTTTCTCCGATTTACTCTCAAACCATACTGTGTACTCATTAGACTGTTCATTCCGTTTAGCAGATCATTTAATTCTTCTTCACTTTCACTCAGGATAGCAATGTCATCAGCGAATCGTATCATTGATATCCTTTCACCTTGTATTTTAATTCCACTCCTGAACCTTTCTTTTATTTCCATCATTGCTTCCTCGATGTACAGATTGAAGAGTAGGGGCGAAAGGCTACAGCCTTGTCTTACCCCCTTCTTAATACGAGCACTTCGTTCTTGATCGTCCACTCTTATTAATCCCCTCTTGGTTGTTGTACATATTGTATATGACCCGTCTCTCCCTATAGTTTACCCCTACTTTTTTCAGAATCTCGAACAGCTTGCACCATTTTATATTGTCGAACGCTTTTTCCAGGTCGACAAATCCTATGAAAGTGTCTTGATTTTTCTTTAGCCTTGCTTCCATTATTAGCCGTAATGTCAGAATTGCCTCTCTCGTCCCTTTACTTTTCCTAAAGCCAAACTGATCGTCACCTAGCGCATTCTCAATTTTCTTGTAAGCAGCTCCGATGCATCAGCTGCTAAGCTGATTGTGCGATAATTCTCGCACTTGTCAGCTCTTGCCGTCTTCGGAATTGTGTGGATGATGCTTTTCCGAAAGTCAGATGGTATGTCGCCAGACTCATATATTCTACACACCAACGTGAATAGTCGTTTTGTTGCCACTTCCCCCAATGATTTTAGAAATTCTAATGGAATGTTATCTATCCCTTCTGCCTTATTTGACCGCAAGTTCTCCAAAGCTCTTTTAAATTCCGATTCTAATACTCGATCCCCTATCTCTTCTAAATCGACTCCTGTTTCTTCTTCTATCACATCAGACAAATCTTCACCCTCATAGAGGCTTTCAATGTATTCTTTCCACCTATCTGCTCTCTCCTCTGCATTTAACAGTGGCATTCCCGTTGCACTCTTAATGTTACCACCGTTGCTTTTAATGTCACCAAAGCTTGTTTTGACTTTCCTGTATGCTGAGTCTGTCCTTCCGACAATCATATCTTTTTCGATGTCTTCACATTTTTCCTGCAGCCATTTCGTCTTAGCTTCCCTGCACTTCCTATTTATTTCATTCCTCAGCGACTTGTATTTCTGTATTCCTGATTTTCCCGGAATATGTTTGTACTTCCTCCTTTCATCAATCAACTGTTTATTCTGTTACCCATGGTTTCTTCGCAGCTACCTTCTTTGTACCTATGTTTTCCTTCCCAACTTCTGTGATGGCCCTTTTTAGAGATGTCCATTCCTCTTCAACTGTACTGCCTACTGCGCTATTCCTTATTGCTGTATCTATAGCGTTAGAGACCTTCAAACGTATCTCGTCGTTCCTTAGTACTTCCGTATCTCACTTCTTTGCGTATTGATTCTTCCTGACTAATGTCTTGAACTTCAGCCTACTCTTCATCACTACTACATTGTGATCTGAGTCTATATCTGCTCCTGGGTACGCCTTACGATCCATTATCTGATTTCGGAATCTCTGTCTGACCATGATGTAATCTAATTGAAATCTTCCCGTACCTCCCGGCCTTTTCCAAGTATACTTCCTCCTCTTGTGATTCTTGAACAAGGTATTCGCCATTACTAGCTGAAACTTGTTACATAACTCAATTAGTCTTTCTCCTCTTTCATTCCTTGTCCCAAGCCCATATTCTCCTGTAACCTTTCCTTCTACTCCTTCCCCTACAACTGCATTCCAGTCGCCCTCTAGCACCGCCCATTCCCCCTTTCTTCTCTCTCCCTCGTCTCTGTACCCATGGCAAATCCTCTCAGTTTGTTCATCGTTGTCTGTGTGCTACGTCAGTTTTGTGTTTGGTGCTGTCCTCACGTGACATCAAGAGTTGTGATTTTAATCGTGTACTGGACTTGTACATAGTGTTCCTGTCAGTGATTGTTATGTGCTACGCCGCCCATCACAACTTTTATGTTCCAGCCATACTTCGCCTTGTGTTCGTCCCAATATGTGGTTTATTGTGTACAGTTTTTAGATTTTTATCACCATTTTTAGTCACCCACTTCTTACGCTATCTTCCAATATGTTTCCCTTTTTATATGTCTGTTTCACCGTATTTCCTCCTTTATGTTGTTTTAAATGTCTCCCTGTTATGTAGTGCCTCTTGGGCGAAGACTGGCGCCTATACTGCTGCCAGCCCGCCTCATATGGGGCACTGAAATACAATAAAGAATAAAAAACCGCTCTGAACTGAAAAGTGGAACCTGACGCAATAAACTAGAGATCCTGCACGGCACATCTGTGGAAAGCTTAACCGGATTTTCACTGTCATTTTGATTTCACTACCAATCAGAGTTTAAAAACAAAACTAAACATCCCTCGTAGAAAAGAGAACGACGACTGGAAGGCACACTGTCTAGTTAAACTCGAAACCTATGCACCAGACAATATGATCTGCGAGCGAGATTCCATAGTGGAAATACTATTTAATAGGCTCTTTTCATTACTCAACAAGCGGTAAGGCTACTTTAGCGCACGAAAACATGGACTACATAGTCTTTACGTTATTTGAATACTTCGCAAGTCGAGGTTTGATACATAACATGAAAGTCGTTTATAACACGCTATTTTCGAACTCAGGTGACAAAATAAATTACAAATATTATAAGTGATGAATGGGAGAAAATCATAGGTCCGACTGAGGATCAGACCCCTAATCTTATGTTTGCAGCCTGACCCTTGGCCATCTAACCACTCTATATAAAAAAAAGGCGTATTAATAATATATGGTCAATGTCTATTAAGCGAAACACACTTCCATCTCATCAGAAACTGCCTGGTGCGTTACTTCCCACATGCAATTTTTCATTTGCATAAATTGTCCCAAAAACTTGTCTACTTCTCTTTCACCCATCCCTCCTTCCCCACTCTCTAGACCTCACACAGCACGTACAGTAATAAAGGAGCTTACTTAGTTTAGGTGTATGATGCACTGCATTAAACATCAAGTTCTCTCGAGCATGTTACATCATCCCCCATACCACTTGGAACCGATTTCCTTCCTTTCTGTCGGCTTCAGAACGGTCAAATACTGCCGGAAACATAAGTTGCAACAAGATCGCTGTATTGCGATTTTTCACTGTAAATGGAGCTTTTCTGAAATGATCCTTTGTAATTGCAGAAACTTTCATTGGTGTAGAAAACACGTTACTTGCTTCATACACGACGTCTTAAAACAACAGATGCGGGTGAAGAGGCAGATTCCGTCTCATCATGTATCCCGAAAGCCGTTCGAAGCTATACCGGCCGTCGACCACTAACCATGAGACGACCACAGGGAGTATCTTTGCAAATGCACTGAGGAGACAAAAGTCACAGCATGGTGATATGCACTTATGCAGATGGCGGTAGTATCGCGTAGACAAGGCTTAAAAGGGCAGTGCATTGAAGGAGCTGTCATTTGGACTCAGGTTACTGATGTGAAAAGGTTACCGACGTGATGTTAACAGACTATGAACACGGAATTGAAGTTGGAGCTTGTAACGGAACATATTAAAGGCTTTACTTTAATGAAGTATGCGATCCCTTCCAAATTCAACCAGTTTAATGAGTATTTATGATTATAGAAAAGTTATTGCGTATGTTAACAATGATTGCATAACATGTCTCCATAAACAGTCAACCCATTAAATTATACTGAATAACTGACCCACACAAAAGTTAATATCACTTGATCACTGATACAGCAAATGTCATCATGTAAAAACACTAAGTTCATCTTAAATAATTAATATGAAGTACGAAAAATAGTGGCCAACATAGGTATTTTGGATCTCCTTAAATAAAAATCACCCAGTGAAACCTATTTGTTCACTAGGAGCGTTTTCACTCAGTATTCACGTAATCAATCCTATTTTAGACGAAAACCAATGTAATTGTTAATAATTCATGTTACTTACTTATTTATGCAAATTAGAGAAGTCAATTGACAAACTTCTAAAAAACGACCTTTTTGTAACAAAGAATTATTCTGTCAAGTCAACAAATCTGTCTGTCATTTTAATAACATGTTAAATTAAGTCACTCGATGCAAATTAATAACTTTTCTGCACAAATTATGATAACAGATGTACATGTGACTTATAAACTATATCTCTTTTTAGTAGTTCTTTGACAATGTTATAAATACAGGCAGTCGGAGGCAGTCAGAGGCAGTCGGAATGTCACTTTGGTGAAGTGTGTTTCTGTGTTATTGTTTGGGATGGAAAAACAATGCAAAGAACATGTAAAGGAAGTACTACTTTGTGTTGTGTTAGGGTCTTTGGTGGACAGTGGAATTAAGATGGCCACCAAAGTAATAAATATTTGATGTTTACATATGTGTTGGTTTCGTTTGTTCTTTATCATCAAAAGCACATGAAAAACACGGGACCTCATGTTTTTAACCCTAGACAACCAGATTTAGAGCCAGCATCAGCATCGAGACACAGCAGCGATCCAGCAAGCAGCAGCGATTACTACAATGCATTTTAATGGCGCCAACCTAACATCAAGTGCTAACAAGCTCCGTAAATGGGAGTGAAATAGTGCGATTATAGCAATTAGCAGATATCAACGACTAGGCGGACCATTACAAAAGTGGGGGCTCGTCCGGGATCTTTAAGTGCATCGATGATAATAGTGCAGCGATAAATTTCGTAAGTGCTTACAAGCTGGACGTATGTGACATTCTGTTTCGTAAATCGTTAGGGAATTCAGTATTCCAAGAGTCTGACTAGAATACCACCACGGACGACGATCACTTGACGGCGTAGAACAGCCGCGTTTGCATAGAGTTGTCAGTGCTAACACGTAAGCAACACTGCCTGAAATAGCCTCAGAAATCAATGTGGCACGTCGGACGAACGTATCCGTTAGGACAGGGTGGAGAAATCCGGCATCAATGGGCTATGGCAGCAGACGACTTACGCGAGTGCCTTTGCTAACAGCACGACATCGGCTGCAGCGCCTCTCCTGGGCTCGTGACCATATAGGTTGGACCCTAGACGGCTGGAAAACCGTACCCTGGTCAGATAAGTTCCGACTTCAGTTGGTAAAAGCAATTGGTAGTGTGGCTCAGACCCCAAGAAGTCATGGATCCTAGTTGTCAACAAGGCAGTGTGCAAGCTGGTGGTGGCTTTATAATTGGGTGGGCTGTGCATGGAATGCAAAATGGCTCTGAGCACTATGGGACTTAAGGTCATCAGTCCCCTAGAACTTAGAACTACTTAAACCTAACTAACCTAAGGACATCACACACATCCATGCCCGAGGCAGGATTCGAGCCTGCGACCGTAGTGTTCGCGCGGTTCCAGACTGTAGCACCTAGAACCGCTCGGCCACCCCGGCCGGCCATGGAAAGCACTGGGTCTTTTGGCCCAATTGAATCGGTCATTGATTGTAAATGGTTATGTTCTGCTATTTCGAGACTATTTTCAGGAATTCATGAACTTCATATTCACAAACAACGATGGGATTGCTATGGACGCAAGTTCGCGATGTTAGAACATTCTGGAAAATTCGAGCGAATGATTTGTTCACCCATATCGCCAGACATGAATCCCATCAAACATTTATGGGACATAATCGAGAAATGAATCCGTGCACAACATCCTGCAACGGCAACACTTTCGTGATTATGTATGGCTATAGAGAAAGCGTAACTCAGTATTTCTGCAGGGAACTTCCGACGTCCTGAGGACTCGCCACGTCGAGTCGCTGCGTTACACCGGGCAAAACGATACGATATTTGGAGGTACCTGAATGGATGTACTGGTACACATAGACTCGCGACCCAGTGCCGGATTTGCAGACGTAGAACTGTTTACCTACATCCGGACAACTTGTTGGCGTAGCTGTTGTAAATTATGTACACAAACCTTACTCGCCAATCATCATTGGGAACTGTATCAAAATGAGTAGCTTGAGATTAGCTTTCACATACAGACAAAAACGGCGACTATGGATTTTAATTCATCATAACTCAGCCAGTTTACATGAAATAATTTGGAAATTATAAAGAAAAAACTTCCCCGTGAACCAGCCTATGTGTCTGTGAAAACTTGATCAAATTCCGCGTAGCAGTTCCTGAGATTAACCTTGACATATATACAGAAAAATGTGACAGGGGCCTTTAGAATATGCCTTAGTGACATTGTCCCAGCTTCACACGAGTGGCGCTAAGTACATACTCTCACACAACTTGTCTGGGTCAGAGGTAATTCTGTTTGTGGACAGTTGCGCAGAGTTATTACTAAAATACAGAGAACGCTGTAGGGTAACTAAATACCATTGCTTCCATTCAGATTAAATGAAATAAGGAGCAAAGGGCAGGAAACTTCACAGGAGGCATGAACGTTATCTGTTCTATACTTAAGTGGCATTGGGCCTGACACATCATGGTAGTGCTGGAATCTCTGAGCTACTGTGCCAACCGATGTGCTCGATTGTGGCGAGAGTTCAGCGCCAGATATGCCACCTGCCAGTTGCCTGACTGCCACCAGGATGGTGCGCCTGGCTGACTGCTGTGAAGTTCAGTGTCAGATATGCTACCTGCCAGCTGCCTGACTGCCCCAGGATGGTGCGCCCGGCTGACTGCTGTGAAGTTCAGTGTCAGATATGCCACCTGCCAGCTATCCTACTGCCACCAGGATGGTGCGCCCGGCTGACTGCTTTGAAGTTCGGCGTCAGATATGCCACCTGCCAGCTGCCTGACTACCACCAGGATGGTGCACCCGGCTGACTGCTGTGAAGTTCGGCGTCAGATACGCCACCTGTCAGCTGCCCAACTACTACCAGAATGGTGCACCTGCTGACTGCCGTGAAGTTCGGCGTCAGATACGCCACTTGCCAGCTGCCTGACTGCCACCAGGATGGTGCACCTGGCTGACTGCTGTCAAGTTAGGCCCGAGCTGCGGCTACTTGGCGGTGCCTAGTTAGAGAGCAAGTCTGGTTTGAGCTACGTTTTCTGTTTCATCTTATCCTACAACTCCCCTCACACATCTTAAACATTGTACCAAAAAATCTGTACTTATCAGTTTAGTATTTCATAGGTCCTGCACTGTACGTCGTTTAGGAAATTAAAGGTAGTGCACTCCAGCTTCCCAGTAGTGGTAGCTTGCACTGGCCTGGTGCTGTGGTCAGGCAGGACGTTAATTTACAACACCAGGCTTGTGAGAAAAGTAAATGGTTCAAACGACTCTGAGCACTATGGGACTTAACATCTGAGGTCATCAGTCCCCTAGAACTTAGAACTACTTAAACCTAACTAACCTAAGAACATCGCACACATCCATGCCCGAGGCAGGATTCGAACCTGCGACCGTAGCGGCAGCGTGGTTCCGGACTGAAGCGCCTAGAACCGCTCGGTCACCACGTCCAGCTGAGAAAAGTATTGATACTGACAACACTGAGCGATCTAGCAACACTGTGTTGTTCCACTTGTATAATCCGGTGTATTCATTCCTGCCTGCTGAAGAGTTCGAGCTTCAGCTTCCTACAACCATCTCGCGAATTTTGAGAGCGTCATCAGTGAAATGTATGTTTGTTGTGTGTTACATTAATGGAACAGCGGATTGTAGAGCAAAGTTATACCATCAAGTTTTGTGTTAAACTTGAGAAATCCGAGAGTGTGCACTTTGAAAAGTTGAAACAGGCCTATGAGGAACATTCCTTACCAAGAGCACAAGTTTTTCGTTACCACAAATCATTTTTGGAAGACCGAGAAACCGCTGTAGATGAAACTCGCTCAAGGAGACCTTCAACTTCAAAAACCATGTCGAACGTGTCCGCGCTTGTGGAATCAGACCGACGACTAACAATAAGGATGACCTGTTAAATACTTGTACCGTGGATCAAATTTTGACTCACGTTTGACACATACGAATGGTTTGTGCCAAAATGGTGGCAAAAATACTCATAAGTGATCAGAAGGAGAGCCGGAAAACGTGTACGTTGATGTTTTTGAGGAGACTGGCAATAACCTCGAATGGTTCAATCATGTGATTACAGGAGATGGATTCTTGATTTTTGAGTACGATTCTGAGACAAAGCGGCAAAGTGATGTAGTGATGTGTGGCTCACTGAGACATCTCCTCGACCGAAAAAAGCTCTAATGAGTAGATCAAAGATCAAAACAATGCTGATTTCCTTTTTTTTTTTGCAGGAGGGATATCGTGCATAATGTATTTGTTCCTCCTGGACAAACTGTCAGTCAAGTGTTTTAGAAAAATGTCCTCGAAAGGCGGAGAAAACTGTGAACCGTGTGAGACCAGACGTGGCATAGAAGTGGACGCTGCGTCATGATGCAGCTCCATGTCATACGGACACTTACATCACGGAATTTTTTTACCTCAAAAGGCATTCCTGTTGTTCCACATGCCCCCCTATTCACCTGATTTTAATTCTTGTAATTTTTTTCTTTTCCCGAAATTGAAAAATGTCTTAAAAGGACGTCTTTTTAGGACACTGGTGAGCAATCAAAAGGCCCTAACATTTGAAGCCTTTCAGCGTTGCTAGCAACAGTGGGAACAACGAGTCCCCCGATCTATAGCTGCCGAAGGGAACTACTGGGAACTAATTAGAAAGGGGCAATATTGTTGTTTGAGAATAAAATTTTAAAACTTTGGTAGATAAAAAACAGTCATTCCTTTTCTCTCACACTCCTCATGTATAAATTACTGAACTACATTAAAAATAAACGTAAATCAGTTACAAACTACACAGTCCATACACTTTATCCAACATGTAACCGTCACTATGGATATTCGGGTTTGGGTTACAACGTGTTTGATATGCATTCCATCATTGGTGGTGATGTGCCGCAGCCGAATGGCGAAATTCTGCATGACCCGCTGAAGTGTTGGAACATCTATGCTTTCGATGACCTCCTGAACGGCTGTTTTCAGTATATCTATGGTTTTGGGGTTATTGCTGAACACCTTACCTTTAACGCAGCGAAGTAAAAGGGAGCCGCATGTGTTCAGATCCTGAGAACATGGCGGACAATCGAGGGCCATGTCAGTAGCCTCCGGGTACCACAGAGCCAGAATGCAGTCCCCAAAGTGCTCCTCCAGGACATCACAACCTGTCCTGCTTCTATGGGGTCGAGTTCCGTCTTCAATGAACCACATCTTGTCAAAATCAGGGTCACTTTGGATAATGGGGATGAAATAATCTTCCACCACCTTCACGTACTGTTCGGTGGTCACCGTGCCATCAAGAAGTATTGCACCGGTTATTCCGTGACTGGACATTGATACCACGCAGTAACCTGTTGAGGGTGAAAAGTGTTCTTGATCGCGAAATGCGGATTCTCAGTCCCTCAAATTCACATTTTTTTTTTTTTGTCGAATCCGTCTAAGTGAAAGTGGGCTTCGTCGCTAAATCAAACTATGCAACTCCCAACACACCCTGCGGCTAACAGCGCAATTTGAACGTCCTAATACAAACCGTTCAGAAGTTATGATGATTTTATTTCATATAGTTTAGTAACTGTCACTCTGTGTGATTCCAAATAGGTCTGCCATTCACAGCTACATGGGAATGGCATCGCTGCCACATTAACCATGAACTTTAATTCGTCATAAATAACAAATTCTCATGAAAAATTTATACATTACGTAAGAAAAGAGAATCAGTCTATTATTGGAAATTCTCACCTCTGTCTCTGAACTTGGGCTTTCTTTACTATTATTGACAACGATTCCTTCATTAGGAACTGAAGTCGCTTAAAATGAATGGGTAAATGGTATATGGGGCATGACAGACATCCCTAGCTGCTGCATTTGTGAAGATAGCTGCCTCAATGACGGCCGCGGTGGTCTAGCGGTTCTGGCGCTGCAGTCCGGAACCGCGGGACTGCTACGGTCGCAGGTTCGAATCCTGCCTCGGGCATGGGTGTGTGTGATGTCCTTAGGTTAGTTAGGTTTAAGTAGTTCTAAGTTCTAGGGGACTTATGACCTAAGATGTTGAGTCCCATAGTGCTCAGAGCCATTTTGAGCCTCAATGACGTTATTTCACTAAGATTTAATCTGCGAATTGGTACGATAATAAAGTCTCGGACAATTGAGATTCCGTAGTAGTATTCTAAACGTAACTCGATAAGCCGTAAATACAACTCTCCTGTTTTCTGTAAAAACCGACTGCGAGGAAGAAAACAAAACAGCACATTGTTGCGTTAAAATGACTGCGGAAAAGAAAACTAAACCGCACATTTTCTTAACACAGCATAGTACAACATTTTCTTTCTCCTAGGTTTTAGCAGAAAACCTGTATACTGTTATATATGTCCTCTAGATATTTGTTAGAGTATCGTGTAATGTCAAGTAAGTCGATCAAGAACTTTTCGAGGTTTTTGGTAGCAACGTTAAACGACGACTTGTCTTTATAAAGGGTGAAGAAAAAATGCCGCACTTTGAGATCAGCATGCGATTTCTCATCAAGATTCGAAACATACAGTAAGTTTATCTAGCAAAATCAGATCGGGTCCATTTTGGAAACTTGTATGAAAACGAAGAGCTGGCAACAGCGCCACGTCGTGGAGCGCATCGGAATACACAGAATGAACAGAACAACTGACTGAACTGTACAACGATGAACTTGAAGATGTAAAATGTGACGTCCTCCCAAGCCAAATGCCGAGAACAATGACTAACAAGAAGAGAAAAAAATGGACTACTGGGGCATCAGACGCACATCCACCATGGAGCTATGGTTCGAATTCTCATCGGGCTCCTTTTCGTTTATTTTTTAGATGTCCATTCGTCAGATATCGTCGTTTATAAGCGGAACATCAGTTCGTCACCTACAATAGCTTAACACGTGACAGTGAAATCCATTAAACTGCATGTATGTGTCTACTAAGCATGCACCCCACAACCGTAACTGGTCCTTTCAAGTTGATGTAGGGTGGCTTCCCGATGGAGTGATGAATACGTCGATGTGCTTTTGGTGCTGGGTGCATCCGGTAAACAAGCCGCTACTGCTTGTGCGTGTGCTGCACGATACTTTCAAAGACCCCATCCCGATAAGGGTATTTTTAGTGGCCTTCCGGAAACTGATAATCTTCGTCCACAAGTAATGGACAGGGGTCATCTAAGGAGTAGATGCACTTCACAATCAGAGGACATGATTCTTGAAACCGTTCACCGATCACTTTGGCGAAGCACACCTAGTATTGCAAGATAATTCCAGATATGTGAAAGACTGGTTTTCGAACACAAAACAGCGGCCAAAAGACAGCATTCGATGAGTACAGTTTTGTGAATGGCTTTTGCACCAAGCGGAAGATAACGCACATTTTGTAAATAGTCTCATACGAGTTGACGAATCTAGCTTCGCTCGTGAAGACATTTTCAACCTCCATAACAGCTGTTAGTGGTCGGAAGACAACCAACATGTCGCTCGTGAACGTGGCTTTCAGGCACGGTTTGGCTGTGGGCTGGAATCATGGGAGGAGTGATTTTGGGCCCTTACCTACTGCCGGACAAGTTTAATGCTGTCCTCTGTGGTAGGTTTTTTTACAATAGTTCGCGTGATGCATTATAAAACATTCCACTTGGTCTTTGGCGACAGCTATGGTTTCACCAAGATTGTAGACCACCACACTTCGGAATGAACGTGGGTAACCATTTGGATTAAGCGTCTCCAAAGAAATGGATTCGTCGTGGACATCCACTGTTCTGATCTGCACGTTTGCTGGACCTTAATCGACTAGATTTTAATCTACAGGATCAAGTTTATAGTACTCCACCCATGAATGTACACGACCTAACACATGGCAGGCACGCCATTTCGGCAATGGTGGATGCAGGTGCATTGAGTAGGGTCCATCAAAGTATGATCCTGCGAGTGGCGAAGTGTCTGAAACTGCAAAGTGGTCGCTTTGAACACCTTCTCTGCAGTGAAAGTTGCTCGTACTGTACGTGTATGTACCGGCTCTGTGAAGTTAAGCCTGAATGTCGAACATACTGTGGAACTATTGTGCGTAGCATAATGTGCAATCCACTACAGACTATCTATTGTGGTTTCTGTATCTCATTCGATGTATGCACTATTCTCTTTCGGCTTTATTTGCGTCGTGGGCAACGGCCTTGCCGCAGTGGATACACCGGTTCCCGTGAGATCACCGAAGTTAAGCGCTGTTGGGCGTGGTCGGCGCTTGGATGGGTGACTATCCAGGCCGCCAAGCGTTGTTGCCATTTCTCGGGGTGCACTCAGCCTCGTGATGCCAACTGAGGAGCTACTCGACGGAATAGTAGCGGCTTCGGTCAAGAATACCATCATAACGACCGGGAGAGCGGTGTAGTGACCCCACGCCCCTCTTCTCCGCATCCTTCACTGAGGATGACACGGCTGGCGGATGATCCCGGTAGGCCACTCGTGGCCTGAAGACGGAGTGCTTTATTTGCGTCATGGGAGAAACGAAGTAATCGTTTACGTCTGTAAGTTCATGTTATGCCTTAATGTTTAATTAAAGGTACAGGAACAGAAAGGAATACACAAGATACCACACTGTGGAGGTGTAAATTGGATACAATTTGATTCTTTGAGTGCGAAAAAATGTTTGGTGCGGGCACGACTCGAGCACCGCCTCGTCTCACTGAACTAATGGGACAGCTCCAACACAGTGTAGAATTCGTGATATCTCCGTTGCCAGACTCTCGCTTTTTTAAATCACGTTTCTGTTAAACTATTGATGGGTTTAAGTTTCGGTAGGTACACTTTTGCCGTGAACTGTGATGAGGAATCACATGCTGACCGCCAAGTGCGGCATTTTTCTTGCTCTGTATAGTAGTTCGGATATTGATGTAGATGTTGGTGCACATGTTTATGTAAATGTTAGATGCACAGAGTTTCCAATTTTCGTTTGCCACAGTACGAATTAGGCTGTGGAGACTGATCTCTTCTAAATAACAGCCGGCTGCCTGTTTGTCACATTAACGGTGAGTGTCCTGTGGGCCAGGAACTTGCGACGTGTTGTTTATAGCGTCGCATCAAGGCGTCGCATCACAGCTTCGCGTCGCGTGCTGGCCGTGTGACCGCGACACCTGCTGCCGTCTCCGTCGCTGTCTCCGCCGCCCCCCGCCGCCCCGCGCCGCCCCACGCTGTCCAACACTGACGTCCGCCCCCGCTGTGCGGCGCCTGCCACATGTCTACGTCTGCTTCTGCTGCTGCTCGCCTCTTATGGCCAGAAACGCTTCCAGTTTTCATGTCCCCTCTTCATTTCCCTTGCTGCTCGATTCCCGTACGTCAACCAGTAGTGGATCAACAGCTGTCGGAATGTCGGAACCTACACTGCTTATGTTTTCGCTTAACACGTCTTCAACAATGAATTCTGCCTAGGCTAAACACGGTTGTCAGTTTGTAGTACGATTTGAGAAGTTGTGGCCACTATTAAAAAATTACGACTTAGCGCTTCAGTTGCAATCGTGAGAAAGGTTTTTGCAATAGAAATCGAAGCACTGATAAAGTTTGATTTCTGACCAGGAGTAACACTCGAAGGAAAGAACTGTTCACATTAACGTATTTAATCTCATTCTCGGTTTCACAGCGATATGCACTCATTACATTCTCTCGGGCTTCCAGCTTCGAACTCCCTTTTGTCTCCAGAAGATATTGCACATGAAACATTTGTACGGTCTGTACTCACCGCTTAATTTTTAAACTCTTAGGTGCCGTAAAGTACCCCTTTAACCAGCCATACCACCCTCCCTTCCCCTACCACTCCCCCTCCCACTGTCATTCCCCAATAAGAAAATCACAAGTTTCGATTTTTGTAAAACTGTAATAAAACCTACAATGAGAATTTTTAACAGAGTGCTGTTTTGAAACAGGATTGTGGAAGATAATTTCTTATAACGAATCAGTAAAACCACAAGATTTAATATAAAGAACAGGTGCAATATCATTTTTCTCCCTAGTTCTGCTCGATACATATCGGCACAAGTAGGTGATCTTCGTGACTATGACGTCATGTTTTCAACCTCTGCCAGCCTCAACATTCGAACAGTTGCACTGTAGCTGCTCGATGATGTATGTCCGGAATATGATAAAATTTTTATGTTACCTATAACTTTTACTTCTTGTGGCCTGACGCGTCGCGAAAGTGATCAAGTAATTTATAGAAAAATGGCAATTTTAGTGTCTTGCTTGCACTCCCCCCCCTCCTTTAGGGCAAATTTCTGCTAGCGCCTACGGTGAAGATATTCTTAGCCCATTGAGGTCACGTACATTTCCAATATCCCGAAGATGTAAGGTGTGACACAGGAAACGGAGTGAATTGTTTATTAAATGCTTTAAATGTAATTTTCCTTCTACTGATTGAGCTGTACTGTGATACACCTGAACTGATGTAAGTTCACGTTCATCGTAACAAGTAAGCAACGCATTTGAATACGAACGTCACTACACACTGTAAACCATTTTCAGGATCACTGGTGTTGGCGCTGCGGCGAATTAGTTATAGTCCGATTTAATACACGTCTACTGTTTTAAGTTTCCGATGTGAATTGTTCGTGTGGGATCCAAAAAAAATTACCTGAGAGTTGCCGGAAGGCTGATCAGCCGAAATTAAACCCGTCCGTACGGTAATACGTAACATTCCAGGTCGAACGAACAGGAAAGTGGAGCGTATACGAAGAGCAAGTGCACTACTATCGACAGGCTTGTTTGAGTCTCCCAAAAATGTTAAATAATATTAACAGACTCACGCGGAGCAAGATGCGTTATGTTCCGACAGATTCTACTTATATAAGCTCAAAGAACCGTCTTTCGCGGCTGAGACGACGAATATCATTCAGCTCCGTACATATGTAATACGTAAAGGTCACACAGAAAAGAAAAGGGCAAACGAGAACTCGCTCTGTGGTGTACAAGCAAAGCTGGGTGTAAGACAGTTAATCGTTAGTTAACAATGATAACTTTTTGTGTAACTTTTAAGTTAACTTTAGAAAACATTAACGGATTCCTTAACTTGAGTTAACTTTCTGTACGTCCATTAATTGTTGACAGCAATGACATCGTGCCGCCTGCAGAAATCATGTTCACCCAAGTTCGGGTGACGTAGGTATGTGCCTACGACAGCGATTGCGCGACCCATGCCAACAATAGTGTGAACGGTTGCTGGCTGTTTACTGTTGTTTATTTATTAACTTCGCGTTAATACTTCTTTTTGTTAGTGGATTGACTGTGTAAACTAAATCATGGAATTACATTCTAGCTCTACAAGTAATGAAAATCCGTGGTTGCATTTAAGTGATTACGTAAATTTTTAATTCAAATCGGAAGAATAAATGCTTTTCGATTTTAAACTGAGCTTGCATAAAAAATCAACAATTAAGGCACACACTTGGAACCTTAACACCAGAAACAACGCTTAAGGACAGCATATGAATCGCAATATGTGCAATTTGAAGAAACAGAGAAGCAGTAAAGATAGGATTCGGTTCTTGAAAGCCAACAACAGAAATCAATCTTGGGCAGTCAGATACCGACAGCGCAGCCAGTAGCAGTAATCCGGTTAAAAGAATACGACACAGAAGCAATGGAGAGTGTTTTAGCGCTGCAGCAACTAGCATTTTTATTTAAGCAACGGTGATACGTGTGATTCACTTGCTCATTTCACTACACACACAACTCAAAGTTTATTACTACGAGTTAACGATTACCTCTAATGCCAATAAATCTTCTGTAAAGTTATGCTTTAACTGTTAACGAAGTTAACTTTTCGATTAATGTTGTCCAGCTATGTTTACAGGCAATAATTCTTCACTAGACCGATTCAGGAATGGTACAGGAAGAAATTTGAATATAAGATAGGATAAAAGGATTTTTATGCCACGCACTTCACAGTGATTTGCAGAGTATAGATGTATACGTAGAAGAGTTAATGTCGTCTGTCTTTGGATCCATCACAACGTGAAGCAGACAGGTGTGTATAGCGGCCACGATGGTTAAATTTGACTAGAAACTGTAGCATCATGTCTGATCTGTCCTAAACTATGCGCGTGTGAAATACATCACCGGCAGGTTGCATATGTTTTACATGTTGGTCGCCAGTTAATTTCTTAGGTAACGAAATTGTGAAATACAAATTCTCTGTGACACTGTTGGCTGGGGTATTCCTCGGGATGGGTGCGGCCGCCTTACCAAAGGTATTATTCTTCTTCCGCGCATATTGGTCCCTTTCCTTACAGATGTGTGAGAGTTACGTCACATGAGTATTTGTGAAGCGTAGATGAGTGTAATTGTAGAGGCGTTCAATAAGTAATGCTACACACAAGTTTTCTCGGCCAGTTTCAGCTTGAAAAATGTGGAATTTGTTGCGGGACATCGTGGAATATTCCCACTTCAGCCCTTATCGTTTCATGAATTTCCGTGTCTCTCATCATCGCAATACGGTCGCACAGAGCTCCCCTATCTCCCACGTGCCGGCTGGCCGGACAATACTGCGGCTCCTGTAGTGTGTTCTTCACCACAAAAATGTAAACGAACGTCTCCTCCGTGACAACAAAAATGGTTCAAATGGCTCTAATCACCATGGGACTTAACGTCTGAGGTCATCAGTCCCCTAGACTGAGAACTACTTAAACCTAACTAACCTAAGGACATCACACACATCCGTGCCCGAGGCAGGATTCGAACGTGCGACCGTAGCAGCAGCGCGGTTCCGGACTGAAGCGCCTAGAAACGCTCGGCCACAACGGCCGGCTCGTGACAACACAAGGCCCCACATAAGCCTGCGCACCCGAGAGGGGCTCAGAAACCTTCCTTACTCTTCGTTCTCGTCTGCCCTACAGGCCGGATGTGGTACCTTCCGGATTCCATTTGTTCAGGCCAACGAAGGAAGCACTCCGTGGGAAGCAGTACGAGGATGATGGGGAGGTTATTCACGCAGTAAGACGTTGGCTCCGATGTCGACCAGTGGAGTGGTATCATGTGGGTAAACGTGCCCTTCCAGGTAAGGTGACGTAAGGCCGTCACATTGAACGGAAATTATGTTCAAAAATCGGGTTTTGTAGCCAAAAAGAGAGGGTAATAATACGATGTATTAGAATCCCGAATAAAAAAAAAATGGTTCAAATGGCTCTGAGCACTATGGGACTTAACATCTATGGTCATCAGTCCCCTAGAACTTAGAACTACTTAAACCTAACTAACCTAAGGACATCACACACATCCGTGCCCGAGGCAGGATTCGAACGTGCGACCGTAGCAGCAGCGCGGTTCCGGACTGAAGCGCCTAGAAACGCTCGGCCACAACGGCCGGCTCGTGACAACACAAGGCCCCACATAAGCCTGCGCACCCGAGAGGGGCTCAGAAACCTTCCTTACTCTTCGTTCTCGTCTGCCCTACAGGCCGGATGTGGTACCTTCCGGATTCCATTTGTTCAGGCCAACGAAGGAAGCACTCCGTGGGAAGCAGTACGAGGATGATGGGGAGGTTATTCACGCAGTAAGACGTTGGCTCCGATGTCGACCAGTGGAGTGGTATCATGTGGGTAAACGTGCCCTTCCAGGTAAGGTGACGTAAGGCCGTCACATTGAACGGAAATTATGTTCAAAAATCGGGTTTTGTAGCCAAAAAGAGAGGGTAATAATACGATGTATTAGAATCCCGAATAAAAAAAAATGGTTCAAATGGCTCTGAGCACTATGGGACTTAACATCTATGGTCATCAGTCCCCTAGAACTTAGAACTACTTGAACCTAACTAACCTAAGGACATCACACACATCCGTGCCCGAGGCAGGATTCGAACGTGCGACCGTAGCAGCAGCGCGGTTCCGGACTGAAGCGCCTAGAAACGCTCGGCCACAACGGCCGGCTCGTGACAACACAAGGCCCCACATAAGCCTGCGCACCCGAGAGGGGCTCAGAAACCTTCCTTACTCTTCGTTCTCGTCTGCCCTACAGGCCGGATGTGGTACCTTCCGGATTCCATTTGTTCAGGCCAACGAAGGAAGCACTCCGTGGGAAGCAGTACGAGGATGATGGGGAGGTTATTCACGCAGTAAGACGTTGGCTCCGATGTCGACCAGTGGAGTGGTATCATGTGGGTAAACGTGCCCTTCCAGGTAAGGTGACGTAAGGCCGTCACATTGAACGGAAATTATGTTCAAAAATCGGGTTTTGTAGCCAAAAAGAGAGGGTAATAATACGATGTATTAGAATCCCGAATAAAAAAAAAATGGTTCAAATGGCTCTGAGCACTATGGGACTTAACATCTATGGTCATCAGTCCCCTAGAACTTAGAAGTACTTAAACCTAACTAACCTAAGGACATCACACACATCCGTGCCCGAGGCAGGATTCGAACGTGCGACCGTAGCAGCAGCGCGGTTCCGGACTGAAGCGCCTAGAAACGCTCGGCCACAACGGCCGGCTCGTGACAACACAAGGCCCCACATAAGCCTGCGCACCCGAGAGGGGCTCAGAAACCTTCCTTACTCTTCGTTCTCGTCTGCCCTACAGGCCGGATGTGGTACCTTCCGGATTCCATTTGTTCAGGCCAACGAAGGAAGCACTCCGTGGGAAGCAGTACGAGGATGATGGGGAGGTTATTCACGCAGTAAGACGTTGGCTCCGATGTCGACCAGTGGAGTGGTATCATGTGGGTAAACGTGCCCTTCCAGGTAAGGTGACGTAAGGCCGTCACATTGAACGGAAATTATGTTCAAAAATCGGGTTTTGTAGCCAAAAAGAGAGGGTAATAATACGATGTATTAGAATCCCGAATAAAAAAAAATGGTTCAAATGGCTCTGAGCACTATGGGACTTAACATCTATGGTCATCAGTCCCCTAGAACTTAGAACTACTTAAACCTAACTAACCTAAGGACATCACACACATCCGTGCCCGAGGCAGGATTCGAACGTGCGACCGTAGCAGCAGCGCGGTTCCGGACTGAAGCGCCTAGAAACGCTCGGCCACAACGGCCGGCTCGTGACAACACAAGGCCCCACATAAGCCTGCGCACCCGAGAGGGGCTCAGAAACCTTCCTTACTCTTCGTTCTCGTCTGCCCTACAGGCCGGATGTGGTACCTTCCGGATTCCATTTGTTCAGGCCAACGAAGGAAGCACTCCGTGGGAAGCAGTACGAGGATGATGGGGAGGTTATTCACGCAGTAAGACGTTGGCTCCGATGTCGACCAGTGGAGTGGTATCATGTGGGTAAACGTGCCCTTCCAGGTAAGGTGACGTAAGGCCGTCACATTGAACGGAAATTATGTTCAAAAATCGGGTTTTGTAGCCAAAAAGAGAGGGTAATAATACGATGTATTAGAATCCCGAATAAAAAAAAAATGGTTCAAATGGCTCTGAGCACTATGGGACTTAACATCTATGGTCATCAGTCCCCTAGAACTTAGAACTACTTAAACCTAACTAACCTAAGGACATCACACACATCCGTGCCCGAGGCAGGATTCGAACGTGCGACCGTAGCAGCAGCGCGGTTCCGGACTGAAGCGCCTAGAAACGCTCGGCCACAACGGCCGGCTCGTGACAACACAAGGCCCCACATAAGCCTGCGCACCCGAGAGGGGCTCAGAAACCTTCCTTACTCTTGGTTCTCGTCTGCCCTACAGGCCGGATGTGGTACCTTCCGGATTCCATTTGTTCAGGCCAACGAAGGAAGCACTCCGTGGGAAGCAGTACGAGGATGATGGGGAGGTTATTCACGCAGTAAGACGTTGGCTCCGATGTCGACCAGTGGAGTGGTATCATGTGGGTAAACGTGCCCTTCCAGGTAAGGTGACGTAAGGCCGTCACATTGAACGGAAATTATGTTCAAAAATCGGGTTTTGTAGCCAAAAAGAGAGGGTAATAATACGATGTATTAGAATCCCGAATAAAAAAAAATAGTTCAAATGGCTCTGAGCACTATGGGACTTAACATCTATGGTCATCAGTCCCCTAGAACTTAGAACTACTTAAACCTAACTAACCTAAGGACATCACACACATCCGTGCCCGAGGCAGGATTCGAACGTGCGACCGTAGCAGCAGCGCGGTTCCGGACTGAAGCGCCTAGAAACGCTCGGCCACAACGGCCGGCTCGTGACAACACAAGGCCCCACATAAGCCTGCGCACCCGAGAGGGGCTCAGAAACCTTCCTTACTCTTCGTTCTCGTCTGCCCTACAGGCCGGATGTGGTACCTTCCGGATTCCATTTGTTCAGGCCAACGAAGGAAGCACTCCGTGGGAAGCAGTACGAGGATGATGGGGAGGTTATTCACGCAGTAAGACGTTGGCTCCGATGTCGACCAGTGGAGTGGTATCATGTGGGTAAACGTGCCCTTCCAGGTAAGGTGACGTAAGGCCGTCACATTGAACGGAAATTATGTTCAAAAATCGGGTTTTGTAGCCAAAAAGAGAGGGTAATAATACGATGTATTAGAATCCCGAATAAAAAAAAAAATGGTTCAAATGGCTCTGAGCACTATGGGACTTAACATCTATGGTCATCAGTCCCCTAGAACTTAGAAGTACTTAAACCTAACTAACCTAAGGACATCACACACATCCGTGCCCGAGGCAGGATTCGAACGTGCGACCGTAGCAGCAGCGCGGTTCCGGACTGAAGCGCCTAGAAACGCTCGGCCACAACGGCCGGCTCGTGACAACACAAGGCCCCACATAAGCCTGCGCACCCGAGAGGGGCTCAGAAACCTTCCTTACTCTTCGTTCTCGTCTGCCCTACAGGCCGGATGTGGTACCTTCCGGATTCCATTTGTTCAGGCCAACGAAGGAAGCACTCCGTGGGAAGCAGTACGAGGATGATGGGGAGGTTATTCACGCAGTAAGACGTTGGCTCCGATGTCGACCAGTGGAGTGGTATCATGTGGATAAACGTGCCCTTCCAGGTAAGGTGACGTAAGGCCGTCACATTGAACGGAAATTATGTTCAAAAATCGGGTTTTGTAGCCAAAAAGAGAGGGTAATAATACGACGTATTAGAATCCCGAATAAAAAAAAAATGGTTCAAATGGCTCTGAGCACTATGGGACTTAACATCTATGGTCATCAGTCCCCTAGAACTTAGAAGTACTTAAACCTAACTAACCTAAGGACATCACACACATCCGTGCCCGAGGCAGGATTCGAACGTGCGACCGTAGCAGCAGCGCGGTTCCGGACTGAAGCGCCTAGAAACGCTCGGCCACAACGGCCGGCTCGTGACAACACAAGGCCCCACATAAGCCTGCGCACCCGAGAGGGGCTCAGAAACCTTCCTTACTCTTCGTTCTCGTCTGCCCTACAGGCCGGATGTGGTACCTTCCGGATTCCATTTGTTCAGGCCAACGAAGGAAGCACTCCGTGGGAAGCAGTACGAGGATGATGGGGAGGTTATTCACGCAGTAAGACGTTGGCTCCGATGTCGACCAGTGGAGTGGTATCATGTGGGTAAACGTGCCCTTCCAGGTAAGGTGACGTAAGGCCGTCACATTGAACGGAAATTATGTTCAAAAATCGGGTTTTGTAGCCAAAAAGAGAGGGTAATAATACGATGTATTAGAATCCCGAATAAAAAAAAATGGTTCAAATGGCTCTGAGCACTATGGGACTTAACATCTATGGTCATCAGTCCCCTAGAACTTAGAACTACTTAAACCTAACTAACCTAAGGACATCACACACATCCGTGCCCGAGGCAGGATTCGAACGTGCGACCGTAGCAGCAGCGCGGTTCCGGACTGAAGCGCCTAGAAACGCTCGGCCACAACGGCCGGCTCGTGACAACACAAGGCCCCACATAAGCCTGCGCACCCGAGAGGGGCTCAGAAACCTTCCTTACTCTTCGTTCTCGTCTGCCCTACAGGCCGGATGTGGTACCTTCCGGATTCCATTTGTTCAGGCCAACGAAGGAAGCACTCCGTGGGAAGCAGTACGAGGATGATGGGGAGGTTATTCACGCAGTAAGACGTTGGCTCCGATGTCGACCAGTGGAGTGGTATCATGTGGGTAAACGTGCCCTTCCAGGTAAGGTGACGTAAGGCCGTCACATTGAACGGAAATTATGTTCAAAAATCGGGTTTTGTAGCCAAAAAGAGAGGGTAATAATACGATGTATTAGAATCCCGAATAAAAAAAAATGGTTCAAATGGCTCTGAGCACTATGGGACTTAACATCTATGGTCATCAGTCCCCTAGAACTTAGAACTACTTAAACCTAACTAACCTAAGGACATCACACACATCCGTGCCCGAGGCAGGATTCGAACGTGCGACCGTAGCAGCAGCGCGGTTCCGGACTGAAGCGCCTAGAAACGCTCGGCCACAACGGCCGGCTCGTGACAACACAAGGCCCCACATAAGCCTGCGCACCCGAGAGGGGCTCAGAAACCTTCCTTACTCTTCGTTCTCGTCTGCCCTACAGGCCGGATGTGGTACCTTCCGGATTCCATTTGTTCAGGCCAACGAAGGAAGCACTCCGTGGGAAGCAGTACGAGGATGATGGGGAGGTTATTCACGCAGTAAGACGTTGGCTCCGATGTCGACCAGTGGAGTGGTATCATGTGGGTAAACGTGCCCTTCCAGGTAAGGTGACGTAAGGCCGTCACATTGAACGGAAATTATGTTCAAAAATCGGGTTTTGTAGCCAAAAAGAGAGGGTAATAATACGATGTATTAGAATCCCGAATAAAAAAAAATGGTTCAAATGGCTCTGAGCACTATGGGACTTAACATCTATGGTCATCAGTCCCCTAGAACTTAGAACTACTTAAACCTAACTAACCTAAGGACATCACACACATCCGTGCCCGAGGCAGGATTCGAACGTGCGACCGTAGCAGCAGCGCGGTTCCGGACTGAAGCGCCTAGAAACGCTCGGCCACAACGGCCGGCTCGTGACAACACAAGGCCCCACATAAGCCTGCGCACCCGAGAGGGGCTCAGAAACCTTCCTTACTCTTCGTTCTCGTCTGCCCTACAGGCCGGATGTGGTACCTTCCGGATTCCATTTGTTCAGGCCAACGAAGGAAGCACTCCGTGGGAAGCAGTACGAGGATGATGGGGAGGTTATTCACGCAGTAAGACGTTGGCTCCGATGTCGACCAGTGGAGTGGTATCATGTGGGTAAACGTGCCCTTCCAGGTAAGGTGACGTAAGGCCGTCACATTGAACGGAAATTATGTTCAAAAATCGGGTTTTGTAGCCAAAAAGAGAGGGTAATAATACGATGTATTAGAATCCCGAATAAAAAAAAAATGGTTCAAATGGCTCTGAGCACTATGGGACTTAACATCTATGGTCATCAGTCCCCTAGAACTTAGAAGTACTTAAACCTAACTAACCTAAGGACATCACACACATCCGTGCCCGAGGCAGGATTCGAACGTGCGACCGTAGCAGCAGCGCGGTTCCGGACTGAAGCGCCTAGAAACGCTCGGCCACAACGGCCGGCTCGTGACAACACAAGGCCCCACATAAGCCTGCGCACCCGAGAGGGGCTCAGAAACCTTCCTTACTCTTCGTTCTCGTCTGCCCTACAGGCCGGATGTGGTACCTTCCGGATTCCATTTGTTCAGGCCAACGAAGGAAGCACTCCGTGGGAAGCAGTACGAGGATGATGGGGAGGTTATTCACGCAGTAAGACGTTGGCTCCGATGTCGACCAGTGGAGTGGTATCATGTGGGTAAACGTGCCCTTCCAGGTAAGGTGACGTAAGGCCGTCACATTGAACGGAAATTATGTTCAAAAATCGGGTTTTGTAGCCAAAAAGAGAGGGTAATAATACGATGTATTAGAATCCCGAATAAAAAAAAATGGTTCAAATGGCTCTGAGCACTATGGGACTTAACATCTATGGTCATCAGTCCCCTAGAACTTAGAACTACTTAAACCTAACTAACCTAAGGACATCACACACATCCGTGCCCGAGGCAGGATTCGAACGTGCGACCGTAGCAGCAGCGCGGTTCCGGACTGAAGCGCCTAGAAACGCTCGGCCACAACGGCCGGCTCGTGACAACACAAGGCCCCACATAAGCCTGCGCACCCGAGAGGGGCTCAGAAACCTTCCTTACTCTTCGTTCTCGTCTGCCCTACAGGCCGGATGTGGTACCTTCCGGATTCCATTTGTTCAGGCCAACGAAGGAAGCACTCCGTGGGAAGCAGTACGAGGATGATGGGGAGGTTATTCACGCAGTAAGACGTTGGCTCCGATGTCGACCAGTGGAGTGGTATCATGTGGGTAAACGTGCCCTTCCAGGTAAGGTGACGTAAGGCCGTCACATTGAACGGAAATTATGTTCAAAAATCGGGTTTTGTAGCCAAAAAGAGAGGGTAATAATACGATGTATTAGAATCCCGAATAAAAAAAAAATGGTTCAAATGGCTCTGAGCACTATGGGACTTAACATCTATGGTCATCAGTCCCCTAGAACTTAGAAGTACTTAAACCTAACTAACCTAAGGACATCACACACATCCGTGCCCGAGGCAGGATTCGAACGTGCGACCGTAGCAGCAGCGCGGTTCCGGACTGAAGCGCCTAGAAACGCTCGGCCACAACGGCCGGCTCGTGACAACACAAGGCCCCACATAAGCCTGCGCACCCGAGAGGGGCTCAGAAACCTTCCTTACTCTTCGTTCTCGTCTGCCCTACAGGCCGGATGTGGTACCTTCCGGATTCCATTTGTTCAGGCCAACGAAGGAAGCACTCCGTGGGAAGCAGTACGAGGATGATGGGGAGGTTATTCACGCAGTAAGACGTTGGCTCCGATGTCGACCAGTGGAGTGGTATCATGTGGGTAAACGTGCCCTTCCAGGTAAGGTGACGTAAGGCCGTCACATTGAACGGAAATTATGTTCAAAAATCGGGTTTTGTAGCCAAAAAGAGAGGGTAATAATACGATGTATTAGAATCCCGAATAAAAAAAAATGGTTCAAATGGCTCTGAGCACTATGGGACTTAACATCTATGGTCATCAGTCCCCTAGAACTTAGAACTACTTAAACCTAACTAACCTAAGGACATCACACACATCCGTGCCCGAGGCAGGATTCGAACGTGCGACCGTAGCAGCAGCGCGGTTCCGGACTGAAGCGCCTAGAAACGCTCGGCCACAACGGCCGGCTCGTGACAACACAAGGCCCCACATAAGCCTGCGCACCCGAGAGGGGCTCAGAAACCTTCCTTACTCTTCGTTCTCGTCTGCCCTACAGGCCGGATGTGGTACCTTCCGGATTCCATTTGTTCAGGCCAACGAAGGAAGCACTCCGTGGGAAGCAGTACGAGGATGATGGGGAGGTTATTCACGCAGTAAGACGTTGGCTCCGATGTCGACCAGTGGAGTGGTATCATGTGGGTAAACGTGCCCTTCCAGGTAAGGTGACGTAAGGCCGTCACATTGAACGGAAATTATGTTCAAAAATCGGGTTTTGTAGCCAAAAAGAGAGGGTAATAATACGATGTATTAGAATCCCGAATAAAAAAAAATGGTTCAAATGGCTCTGAGCACTATGGGACTTAACATCTATGGTCATCAGTCCCCTAGAACTTAGAACTACTTAAACCTAACTAACCTAAGGACATCACACACATCCGTGCCCGAGGCAGGATTCGAACGTGCGACCGTAGCAGCAGCGCGGTTCCGGACTGAAGCGCCTAGAAACGCTCGGCCACAACGGCCGGCTCGTGACAACACAAGGCCCCACATAAGCCTGCGCACCCGAGAGGGGCTCAGAAACCTTCCTTACTCTTCGTTCTCGTCTGCCCTACAGGCCGGATGTGGTACCTTCCGGATTCCATTTGTTCAGGCCAACGAAGGAAGCACTCCGTGGGAAGCAGTACGAGGATGATGGGGAGGTTATTCACGCAGTAAGACGTTGGCTCCGATGTCGACCAGTGGAGTGGTATCATGTGGGTAAACGTGCCCTTCCAGGTAAGGTGACGTAAGGCCGTCACATTGAACGGAAATTATGTTCAAAAATCGGGTTTTGTAGCCAAAAAGAGAGGGTAATAATACGATGTATTAGAATCCCGAATAAAAAAAAATGGTTCAAATGGCTCTGAGCACTATGGGACTTAACATCTATGGTCATCAGTCCCCTAGAACTTAGAAGTACTTAAACCTAACTAACCTAAGGACATCACACACATCCGTGCCCGAGGCAGGATTCGAACGTGCGACCGTAGCAGCAGCGCGGTTCCGGACTGAAGCGCCTAGAAACGCTCGGCCACAACGGCCGGCTCGTGACAACACAAGGCCCCACATAAGCCTGCGCACCCGAGAGGGGCTCAGAAACCTTCCTTACTCTTGGTTCTCGTCTGCCCTACAGGCCGGATGTGGTACCTTCCGGATTCCATTTGTTCAGGCCAACGAAGGAAGCACTCCGTGGGAAGCAGTACGAGGATGATGGGGAGGTTATTCACGCAGTAAGACGTTGGCTCCGATGTCGACCAGTGGAGTGGTATCATGTGGGTAAACGTGCCCTTCCAGGTAAGGTGACGTAAGGCCGTCACATTGAACGGAAATTATGTTCAAAAATCGGGTTTTGTAGCCAAAAAGAGAGGGTAATAATACGATGTATTAGAATCCCGAATAAAAAAAAAATGGTTCAAATGGCTCTGAGCACTATGGGACTTAACATCTATGGTCATCAGTCCCCTAGAACTTAGAAGTACTTAAACCTAACTAACCTAAGGACATCACACACATCCGTGCCCGAGGCAGGATTCGAACGTGCGACCGTAGCAGCAGCGCGGTTCCGGACTGAAGCGCCTAGAAACGCTCGGCCACAACGGCCGGCTCGTGACAACACAAGGC
The DNA here is from genome assembly GCF_023898315.1 of Schistocerca nitens. Lineage (NCBI taxonomy): Eukaryota > Metazoa > Arthropoda > Insecta > Orthoptera > Acrididae > Schistocerca > Schistocerca nitens. Next base: position 182,986,484 of record NC_064617.1, on the reverse strand, counting down.
CCCACATAAGCCTGCGCACCCGAGAGGGGCTCAGAAACCTTCCTTACTCTTCGTTCTCGTCTGCCCTACAGGCCGGATGTGGTACCTTCCGGATTCCATTTGTTCAGGCCAACGAAGGAAGCACTCCGTGGGAAGCAGTACGAGGATGATGGGGAGGTTATTCACGCAGTAAGACGTTGGCTCCGATGTCGACCAGTGGAGTGGTATCATGTGGGTAAACGTGCCCTTCCAGGTAAGGTGACGTAAGGCCGTCACATTGAACGGAAATTATGTTCAAAAATCGGGTTTTGTAGCCAAAAAGAGAGGGTAATAATACGATGTATTAGAATCCCGAATAAAAAAAAATGGTTCAAATGGCTCTGAGCACTATGGGACTTAACATCTATGGTCATCAGTCCCCTAGAACTTAGAACTACTTAAACCTAACTAACCTAAGGACATCACACACATCCGTGCCCGAGGCAGGATTCGAACGTGCGACCGTAGCAGCAGCGCGGTTCCGGACTGAAGCGCCTAGAAACGCTCGGCCACAACGGCCGGCTCGTGACAACACAAGGCCCCACATAAGCCTGCGCACCCGAGAGGGGCTCAGAAACCTTCCTTACTCTTCGTTCTCGTCTGCCCTACAGGCCGGATGTGGTACCTTCCGGATTCCATTTGTTCAGGCCAACGAAGGAAGCACTCCGTGGGAAGCAGTACGAGGATGATGGGGAGGTTATTCACGCAGTAAGACGTTGGCTCCGATGTCGACCAGTGGAGTGGTATCATGTGGGTAAACGTGCCCTTCCAGGTAAGGTGACGTAAGGCCGTCACATTGAACGGAAATTATGTTCAAAAATCGGGTTTTGTAGCCAAAAAGAGAGGGTAATAATACGATGTATTAGAATCCCGAATAAAAAAAAATGGTTCAAATGGCTCTGAGCACTATGGGACTTAACATCTATGGTCATCAGTCCCCTAGAACTTAGAACTACTTAAACCTAACTAACCTAAGGACATCACACACATCCGTGCCCGAGGCAGGATTCGAACGTGCGACCGTAGCAGCAGCGCGGTTCCGGACTGAAGCGCCTAGAAACGCTCGGCCACAACGGCCGGCTCGTGACAACACAAGGCCCCACATAAGCCTGCGCACCCGAGAGGGGCTCAGAAACCTTCCTTACTCTTGGTTCTCGTCTGCCCTACAGGCCGGATGTGGTACCTTCCGGATTCCATTTGTTCAGGCCAACGAAGGAAGCACTCCGTGGGAAGCAGTACGAGGATGATGGGGAGGTTATTCACGCAGTAAGACGTTGGCTCCGATGTCGACCAGTGGAGTGGTATCATGTGGGTAAACGTGCCCTTCCAGGTAAGGTGACGTAAGGCCGTCACATTGAACGGAAATTATGTTCAAAAATCGGGTTTTGTAGCCAAAAAGAGAGGGTAATAATACGATGTATTAGAATCCCGAATAAAAAAAAATGGTTCAAATGGCTCTGAGCACTATGGGACTTAACATCTATGGTCATCAGTCCCCTAGAACTTAGAAGTACTTAAACCTAACTAACCTAAGGACATCACACACATCCGTGCCCGAGGCAGGATTCGAACGTGCGACCGTAGCAGCAGCGCGGTTCCGGACTGAAGCGCCTAGAAACGCTCGGCCACAACGGCCGGCTCGTGACAACACAAGGCCCCACATAAGCCTGCGCACCCGAGAGGGGCTCAGAAACCTTCCTTACTCTTGGTTCTCGTCTGCCCTACAGGCCGGATGTGGTACCTTCCGGATTCCATTTGTTCAGGCCAACGAAGGAAGCACTCCGTGGGAAGCAGTACGAGGATGATGGGGAGGTTATTCACGCAGTAAGACGTTGGCTCCGATGTCGACCAGTGGAGTGGTATCAGGTGGGTAAACGTGCCCTTCCAGGTAAGGTGACGTAAGGCCGTCACATTGAACGGAAATTATGTTCAAAAATCGGGTTTTGTAGCCAAAAAGAGAGGGTAATAATACGATGTATTAGAATCCCGAATAAAAAAAAAATGGTTCAAATGGCTCTGAGCACTATGGGACTTAACATCTATGGTCATCAGTCCCCTAGAACTTAGAACTACTTAAACCTAACTAACCTAAGGACATCACACACATCCGTGCCCGAGGCAGGATTCGAACGTGCGACCGTAGCAGCAGCGCGGTTCCGGACTGAAGCGCCTAGAAACGCTCGGCCACAACGGCCGGCTCGTGACAACACAAGGCCCCACATAAGCCTGCGCACCCGAGAGGGGCTCAGAAACCTTCCTTACTCTTCGTTCTCGTCTGCCCTACAGGCCGGATGTGGTACCTTCCGGATTCCATTTGTTCAGGCCAACGAAGGAAGCACTCCGTGGGAAGCAGTACGAGGATGATGGGGAGGTTATTCACGCAGTAAGACGTTGGCTCCGATGTCGACCAGTGGAGTGGTATCATGTGGGTAAACGTGCCCTTCCAGGTAAGGTGACGTAAGGCCGTCACATTGAACGGAAATTATGTTCAAAAATCGGGTTTTGTAGCCAAAAAGAGAGGGTAATAATACGATGTATTAGAATCCCGAATAAAAAAAATGGTTCAAATGGCTCTGAGCACTATGGGACTTAACATCTATGGTCATCAGTCCCCTAGAACTTAGAACTACTTATACCTAACTAACCTAAGGACATCACACACATCCGTGCCCGAGGCAGGATTCGAACGTGCGACCGTAGCAGCAGCGCGGTTCCGGACTGAAGCGCCTAGAAACGCTCGGCCACAACGGCCGGCTCGTGACAACACAAGGCCCCACATAAGCCTGCGCACCCGAGAGGGGCTCAGAAACCTTCCTTACTCTTCGTTCTCGTCTGCCCTACAGGCCGGATGTGGTACCTTCCGGATTCCATTTGTTCAGGCCAACGAAGGAAGCACTCCGTGGGAAGCAGTACGAGGATGATGGGGAGGTTATTCACGCAGTAAGACGTTGGCTCCGATGTCGACCAGTGGAGTGGTATCATGTGGGTAAACGTGCCCTTCCAGGTAAGGTGACGTAAGGCCGTCACATTGAACGGAAATTATGTTCAAAAATCGGGTTTTGTAGCCAAAAAGAGAGGGTAATAATACGATGTATTAGAATCCCGAATAAAAAAAAATGGTTCAAATGGCTCTGAGCACTATGGGACTTAACATCTATGGTCATCAGTCCCCTAGAACTTAGAACTACTTAAACCTAACTAACCTAAGGACATCACACACATCCGTGCCCGAGGCAGGATTCGAACGTGCGACCGTAGCAGCAGCGCGGTTCCGGACTGAAGCGCCTAGAAACGCTCGGCCACAACGGCCGGCTCGTGACAACACAAGGCCCCACATAAGCCTGCGCACCCGAGAGGGGCTCAGAAACCTTCCTTACTCTTCGTTCTCGTCTGCCCTACAGGCCGGATGTGGTACCTTCCGGATTCCATTTGTTCAGGCCAACGAAGGAAGCACTCCGTGGGAAGCAGTACGAGAATGATGGGGAGGTTATTCACGCAGTAAGACGTTGGCTCCGATGTCGACCAGTGGAGTGGTATCATGTGGGTAAACGTGCCCTTCCAGGTAAGGTGACGTAAGGCCGTCACATTGAACGGAAATTATGTTCAAAAATCGGGTTTTGTAGCCAAAAAGAGAGGGTAATAATACGATGTATTAGAATCCCGAATAAAAAAAAAATGGTTCAAATGGCTCTGAGCACTATGGGACTTAACATCTATGGTCATCAGTCCCCTAGAACTTAGAACTACTTAAACCTAACTAACCTAAGGACATCACACACATCCGTGCCCGAGGCAGGATTCGAACGTGCGACCGTAGCAGCAGCGCGGTTCCGGACTGAAGCGCCTAGAAACGCTCGGCCACAACGGCCGGCTCGTGACAACACAAGGCCCCACATAAGCCTGCGCACCCGAGAGGGGCTCAGAAACCTTCCTTACTCTTCGTTCTCGTCTGCCCTACAGGCCGGATGTGGTACCTTCCGGATTCCATTTGTTCAGGCCAACGAAGGAAGCACTCCGTGGGAAGCAGTACGAGGATGATGGGGAGGTTATTCACGCAGTAAGACGTTGGCTCCGATGTCGACCAGTGGAGTGGTATCATGTGGGTAAACGTGCCCTTCCAGGTAAGGTGACGTAAGGCCGTCACATTGAACGGAAATTATGTTCAAAAATCGGGTTTTGTAGCCAAAAAGAGAGGGTAATAATACGATGTATTAGAATCCCGAATAAAAAAAAAAAATGGTTCAAATGGCTCTGAGCACTATGGGACTTAACATCTATGGTCATCAGTCCCCTAGAACTTAGAACTACTTAAACCTAACTAACCTAAGGACATCACACACATCCGTGCCCGAGGCAGGATTCGAACGTGCGACCGTAGCAGCAGCGCGGTTCCGGACTGAAGCGCCTAGAAACGCTCGGCCACAACGGCCGGCTCGTGACAACACAAGGCCCCACATAAGCCTGCGCACCCGAGAGGGGCTCAGAAACCTTCCTTACTCTTCGTTCTCGTCTGCCCTACAGGCCGGATGTGGTACCTTCCGGATTCCATTTGTTCAGGCCAACGAAGGAAGCACTCCGTGGGAAGCAGTACGAGGATGATGGGGAGGTTATTCACGCAGTAAGACGTTGGCTCCGATGTCGACCAGTGGAGTGGTATCATGTGGGTAAACGTGCCCTTCCAGGTAAGGTGACGTAAGGCCGTCACATTGAACGGAAATTATGTTCAAAAATCGGGTTTTGTAGCCAAAAAGAGAGGGTAATAATACGATGTATTAGAATCCCGAATAAAAAAAAAATGGTTCAAATGGCTCTGAGCACTATGGGACTTAACATCTATGGTCATCAGTCCCCTAGAACTTAGAACTACTTAAACCTAACTAACCTAAGGACATCACACACATCCGTGCCCGAGGCAGGATTCGAACGTGCGACCGTAGCAGCAGCGCGGTTCCGGACTGAAGCGCCTAGAAACGCTCGGCCACAACGGCCGGCTCGTGACAACACAAGGCCCCACATAAGCCTGCGCACCCGAGAGGGGCTCAGAAACCTTCCTTACTCTTGGTTCTCGTCTGCCCTACAGGCCGGATGTGGTACCTTCCGGATTCCATTTGTTCAGGCCAACGAAGGAAGCACTCCGTGGGAAGCAGTACGAGGATGATGGGGAGGTTATTCACGCAGTAAGACGTTGGCTCCGATGTCGACCAGTGGAGTGGTATCATGTGGGTAAACGTGCCCTTCCAGGTAAGGTGACGTAAGGCCGTCACATTGAACGGAAATTATGTTCAAAAATCGGGTTTTGTAGCCAAAAAGAGAGGGTAATAATACGATGTATTAGAATCCCGAATAAAAAAAAAATGGTTCAAATGGCTCTGAGCACTATGGGACTTAACATCTATGGTCATCAGTCCCCTAGAACTTAGAACTACTTAAACCTAACTAACCTAAGGACATCACACACATCCGTGCCCGAGGCAGGATTCGAACGTGCGACCGTAGCAGCAGCGCGGTTCCGGACTGAAGCGCCTAGAAACGCTCGGCCACAACGGCCGGCTCGTGACAACACAAGGCCCCACATAAGCCTGCGCACCCGAGAGGGGCTCAGAAACCTTCCTTACTCTTCGTTCTCGTCTGCCCTACAGGCCGGATGTGGTACCTTCCGGATTCCATTTGTTCAGGCCAACGAAGGAAGCACTCCGTGGGAAGCAGTACGAGGATGATGGGGAGGTTATTCACGCAGTAAGACGTTGACTCCGATGTCGACCAGTGGAGTGGTATCATGTGGGTAAACGTGCCCTTCCAGGTAAGGTGACGTAAGGCCGTCACATTGAACGGAAATTATGTTCAAAAATCGGGTTTTGTAGCCAAAAAGAGAGGGTAATAATACGATGTATTAGAATCCCGAATAAAAAAAAAATGGTTCAAATGGCTCTGAGCACTATGGGACTTAACATCTATGGTCATCAGTCCCCTAGAACTTAGAACTACTTAAACCTAACTAACCTAAGGACATCACACACATCCGTGCCCGAGGCAGGATTCGAACGTGCGACCGTAGCAGCAGCGCGGTTCCGGACTGAAGCGCCTAGAAACGCTCGGCCACAACGGCCGGCTCGTGACAACACAAGGCCCCACATAAGCCTGCGCACCCGAGAGGGGCTCAGAAACCTTCCTTACTCTTCGTTCTCGTCTGCCCTACAGGCCGGATGTGGTACCTTCCGGATTCCATTTGTTCAGGCCAACGAAGGAAGCACTCCGTGGGAAGCAGTACGAGGATGATGGGGAGGTTATTCACGCAGTAAGACGTTGGCTCCGATGTCGACCAGTGGAGTGGTATCATGTGGGTAAACGTGCCCTTCCAGGTAAGGTGACGTAAGGCCGTCACATTGAACGGAAATTATGTTCAAAAATCGGGTTTTGTAGCCAAAAAGAGAGGGTAATAATACGATGTATTAGAATCCCGAATAAAAAAAAAATGGTTCAAATGGCTCTGAGCACTATGGGACTTAACATCTATGGTCATCAGTCCCCTAGAACTTAGAACTACTTAAACCTAACTAACCTAAGGACATCACACACATCCGTGCCCGAGGCAGGATTCGAACGTGCGACCGTAGCAGCAGCGCGGTTCCGGACTGAAGCGCCTAGAAACGCTCGGCCACAACGGCCGGCTCGTGACAACACAAGGCCCCACATAAGCCTGCGCACCCGAGAGGGGCTCAGAAACCTTCCTTACTCTTCGTTCTCGTCTGCCCTACAGGCCGGATGTGGTACCTTCCGGATTCCATTTGTTCAGGCCAACGAAGGAAGCACTCCGTGGGAAGCAGTACGAGGATGATGGGGAGGTTATTCACGCAGTAAGACGTTGGCTCCGATGTCGACCAGTGGAGTGGTATCATGTGGGTAAACGTGCCCTTCCAGGTAAGGTGACGTAAGGCCGTCACATTGAACGGAAATTATGTTCAAAAATCGGGTTTTGTAGCCAAAAAGAGAGGGTAATAATACGATGTATTAGAATCCCGAATAAAAAAAAAATGGTTCAAATGGCTCTGAGCACTATGGGACTTAACATCTATGGTCATCAGTCCCCTAGAACTTAGAACTACTTAAACCTAACTAACCTAAGGACATCACACACATCCGTGCCCGAGGCAGGATTCGAACGTGCGACCGTAGCAGCAGCGCGGTTCCGGACTGAAGCGCCTAGAAACGCTCGGCCACAACGGCCGGCTCGTGACAACACAAGGCCCCACATAAGCCTGCGCACCCGAGAGGGGCTCAGAAACCTTCCTTACTCTTCGTTCTCGTCTGCCCTACAGGCCGGATGTGGTACCTTCCGGATTCCATTTGTTCAGGCCAACGAAGGAAGCACTCCGTGGGAAGCAGTACGAGGATGATGGGGAGGTTATTCACGCAGTAAGACGTTGGCTCCGATGTCGACCAGTGGAGTGGTATCATGTGGGTAAACGTGCCCTTCCAGGTAAGGTGACGTAAGGCCGTCACATTGAACGGAAATTATGTTCAAAAATCGGGTTTTGTAGCCAAAAAGAGAGGGTAATAATACGATGTATTAGAATCCCGAATAAAAAAAAAATGGTTCAAATGGCTCTGAGCACTATGGGACTTAACATCTATGGTCATCAGTCCCCTAGAACTTAGAACTACTTAAACCTAACTAACCTAAGGACATCACACACATCCGTGCCCGAGGCAGGATTCGAACGTGCGACCGTAGCAGCAGCGCGGTTCCGGACTGAAGCGCCTAGAAACGCTCGGCCACAACGGCCGGCTCGTGACAACACAAGGCCCCACATAAGCCTGCGCACCCGAGAGGGGCTCAGAAACCTTCCTTACTCTTCGTTCTCGTCTGCCCTACAGGCCGGATGTGGTACCTTCCGGATTCCATTTGTTCAGGCCAACGAAGGAAGCACTCCGTGGGAAGCAGTACGAGGATGATGGGGAGGTTATTCACGCAGTAAGACGTTGGCTCCGATGTCGACCAGTGGAGTGGTATCATGTGGGTAAACGTGCCCTTCCAGGTAAGGTGACGTAAGGCCGTCACATTGAACGGAAATTATGTTCAAAAATCGGGTTTTGTAGCCAAAAAGAGAGGGTAATAATACGATGTATTAGAATCCCGAATAAAAAAAAAATGGTTCAAATGGCTCTGAGCACTATGGGACTTAACATCTATGGTCATCAGTCCCCTAGAACTTAGAACTACTTAAACCTAACTAACTTAAGGACAGCACACAACACCCAGCCATCACGAGGCAGAGAAAATCCCTGACCCCGCCGGGAATCGAACCCGGGAACCCGGGCGTGGGAAGCGAGAACGCTACCGCACGACCACGAGATGCGGGCCCTGAATAAAACCAATCTGCTTTCAGAAAGAGAGTGTTGCATTACTTTTCGAACGGCGCTAGTAGACGCGCTGTTTGTATAGAACCACGTTTGTTTTGTATGATGATGACAAGGGATAGGGAGAAACCCGGTGCCGGCACATAGCCCATTCCTCTCGAATAGCATCAAGGGTGCCGCCGAGCTTAACGTCACCATCCGACGAGCGGGTAACAGTGTAAAATGCCCACAGTTTATGAGATAGTGGGGAGGAGTTTGGAGTTTAATCCAGGACGTGTAAAATGCCCACAGTTTATGAGATAGTGGGGAGGAGTTTGGAGTTTAATCCAGGACGTGTAAAATGCCCACAGTTTATGAGATAGTGGGGAGGAGTTTGGAGTTTAATCCAGGACGTGTAAAATGCCCACAGTTTATGAGATAGTGGGGAGGAGTTTGGAGTTTAATCCAGGACGTGTAAAATGCCCACAGTTTATGAGATAGTGGGGAGGAGTTTGGAGTTTAATCCAGGACGTGTAAAATGCCCACAGTTTATGAGATAGTGGGGAGGAGTTTGGAGTTTAATCCAGGACGTGTAAAATGCCCACAGTTTATGAGATAGTGGGGAGGAGTTTGGAGTTTAATCCAGGACGTGTAAAATGCCCACAGTTTATGAGATAGTGGGGAGGAGTTTGGAGTTTAATCCAGGACGTGTAAAATGCCCACAGTTTATGAGATAGTGGGGAGGAGTTTGGAGTTTAATCCAGGACGTGTAAAATGCCCACAGTTTATGAGATAGTGGGGAGGAGTTTGGAGTTTAATCCAGGACGCTGGTGCGGAGACGGGAGAGCAGGAGAGTTGCGTTTCCACATACATTACTAAAATTTTCGTTTTTGCATACATGCTATTTGTGAATATTATCGTTCACAGGTTTACACTACCGAGCACATGTGGAACGGTGTGCGGAGCTTACCCTTCGTATCCTCTAGAATCTACTTGCAAGTCAATAGTAAGAGTACCGCAGATGATGACCTTTTAAATGAGATTGCACTGCAAACCATCACTCCAGTCAGTGAGACTCCAGGTTTATTGTACTGGACACCACTGCAATCGGACTTGGTGTAAAGATGTCAATGGTAGACGGTGAGCTCAACCCCCTTCTTAGAGCCGCCTATTAATGGTCTTCGTGGTCAGTGATGCACCAGCTGCACGTCGGGTTGATTATAATGACGAATCCGGTCTCAGAGTGCCTCTATGACGATTTCTCCGCCGGCCTCGGTGGCCGAGCGGTTCTAGGTACTTCAGTCTGGAAGCGCGCGACTGCTACGGTCGTATATTCGAATCATGCCTCTGGCATGGTTGTGCGTGATGTCCTCAGGTTAGTTAGGTTTAAGTACTTCTAAGTTCTAGGGGACTGATGACCTCAGAAATTAAGTCCCACAGTGCTCAGAGCCATTTGAACCATTTTTTTGAACGACTGCTCGGTGTCCACGTTCTGTCATGTCTCAAGGTTGACCGCTTACTTCTTGACGCTGTGTTTGGCCATGTATCACCAGTTTCTACCAACATTCTCGAATAGTGGGATCGCTTCTACTGAAATGTCGAACGGCTCGCTGGTTACTCCAACCGGCTTCTTTGAGCCCAACTACATGTCCTCTTTCAAGCACTGACAGCTGCGTGTATTGTTAACTCGCCCGTGTGTAACGCATAGTTACTGCCCAACTGAGAAATGAAATTCACAAAGACTTTATCCCCTTCCATTGGCCGGCCGGTGTGGCCATGCGGTTCTAGGCGCTTCAGTTTGGAACCGCGTGACAGCTACGGTTGCAGGTTCGAATCCTGCCTCGGGCATGCATGTGTGTGATGTCCTTAGGCTAGTTCGGTTTAAGTAGTTCGAAGTTCTAGGGGACCGATGACCACAGATGTTATGTCCCATAGTGCCTAGAGCCATTTGAACCATTTTGAACCCTGCCATTGACATGTCCACAGTTTACAATCCTTGCCAGCTGCATAGCGAAATTGCGCAGTAGTGTCATAAGCTTAGAGCGATCACATAAACTGAGTTTATGTGATCGCTCTAAGTTTGTGGTTATAGCTTGATACCAGTGCCTACCAATTTTAATTGTATATTACAGCACTAAGTATGGTGGCTAAGTGACTGAAAATCGATTTTGCTGACAATAAAACAACAAAATACGGTCAATGCTGATATTACTTCCAATTCTATTTCAGACGAGTTTAATAATTCTTGACTGAGATTTTAAATTCAGGCAAGCTGGCGCTCGTTCACGATGAAATTAAGGCTTTTAATCGATAGCTTTTCAGTTAAATGCTGATTTCTCGTGCGCTCTGCACGCAGTCGAACTTTCACGAAGTGTGGCGAACGAGCCGACTAGTGTGACGTCACAAGTTCGTTGCAGGGCCCCGATCCTCGGGCAATGCCATTATCGGATGCGCTATGGAGGGGCACGCGGTCAGCACACCGCTCTCCCGGTCGTAGTCGGGTTTCTTGACCTCGGAACCGCTACTAATCGGTCGAGCAGCTCCTCAGTTGACGTCACGTGGTTGAGTGCGCCCCATACAGTGCTCCCACCACGGAAAAAGCCTTTCGCAGTACCAGGAATCGAATCCGCGTCACTTCCATTCAGTCAGCCACGCTGACTACTCAGCTACGGGCGCCATTTTCCAGTGGAATAATATTCAATATCTCTTGCCATTCTGTGTTCGAGAATATGTTGGTGGATTTGTCTGTACGAAGTGCCCTTGTCCGGATCTTCTGTTTTTCACTCCTTGTCCCATTTTCTTCCGACCATGTATCAGACTACAGTAATTACATATCCAGATCTCTCTGAGATTCCTTTCTTTGCTGCGTTCTTTAACAGAAGTTCGGTGTACTCATTCCCCACAAACCAGGCAAGCCCCATGTTGCAGTATCTCCGGTAGTGTATGGCCACTTTTAAAGACTCGACACTATCAGTCTAACCTATCCTTCTCTCATTATTGTAGGTACCTAACCTAGGCGCAATTCTTTACGAATATGAGCAGCTGGAGGTTCATTTGCATACAAAAATCTAATTATAGCATTCACCTCGCTACTGGCAGGAGACTCGTTTTTCGGAGCAGTTGTTTACACTCGTCCGCAGGGAATAGACTAATGAATCGAAAGAGTACGTTTTGTGGCTTCATAAAGAATAAGTAGTGGCGCAACTTTGTTCTGAGCTGCAAACCTTAAATAAAACCAAACGATCGTTACTTTTCTATTACGCCTCGCAGCAAGTAAGCATAACAGAAGAGTTAGAGTGGATTCAAAAAAGACCTGCGCGTTTCACCACAGGCTCGTGAAGTCAGAAACTGTCAAAGAATTCCTCAGGAAGCTGCTAACGGAGACGCTAAAGCAAAGGCACTGCGCAGCGCGGAGAGCTTTACAAAATTCCGAGACATCAAAACCATATTCTTTCTTCCAAAATTCATCTGGTGTCATGGACACGAGGGTAAAATTACAGATTTTCTCATTGGTACAGAGAATGACAGATGTTCTTTACAAGTAGCAACGTGGAGCAGAACAGGATAGTGAAAGGCCGGCCGGAGTGGCCGAGCGGTTCTAGGCGCTACAGTCTGGAACCGCGCTACCGCTACGGTAGCAGGTTGGAATCTTGCCTCGGGCATGGATGTGTGTGATGTCCTTAGGTTAGTTAGGTTTAAGTAGTTCTAAGTTCTAGGGGACTGATGACCTCAGAAGTTAAGTCCCTCAGAGACATTTGAACCATTTTGATAGTGAAAGCTGCCCATAATCTTATTTGTTGTTACTACGTAGACTTGTACGCCTCATTAGTCTTGTCGGATTACCTGCTGGATCGAGCAGTCCTCTAGGCACAATATTTCTCCTGTCCATTCCGTCGCCATATTCACGTGACAACGCTGTTTGCTAAGCTCGCCAGTACAGCGCAGGCAGTTATAGGGAGATCAGCAGATGGCGTTCTCAGGTGGCGATAACGACCAGATGGCCGGCGGAAATATTGTGTCCAGATGATTGCATGATCTGGCTGCAGACCCTTTGCATGATCCAGCTGCAGACCCTACAAGAATATCACCTTATTTGTCTTCACCTGTGAGTGCATAGCAATCTATGACTCCGGCATTAATGTGTCGGATAAAATTTGTATGAAGTAAGCAAACTTTTACAGCGCAACGAAATACATAGAGAAGCCTTTAACACAAAGATTGAAAGAAGATGAATTGGATTCAAGATCTTCAATAGTCTTAATACAATCTGTCAGACTAAACTAGTCACCCCTTGTAGGAAAGTTGAGTGCTATGAAGATGTAACTGCACGAATTATGTCCTAATACCTAACGACAAGAAAGTGGTGCACTAACATGCAAAGTTTCGAACCACTGGTTGCTGCACCACATCTCTTGAAGTTCCCTGCTTATATAGCTGAAAATTGTACATCAAATAAGAAACTGCTGTATCTGCTCAAGGAAGTTCATTTGAAATATGTTGAGCTTGCACTTTCGACCATTATGAATAAAGCATAATGGACGCATGTGAAAATGAGCATGAGAGTTCGTAGGGTTGAAAAATGACTTAGAGGGTTAAAATAATTCATGAGAGATTTTGAATTAACTGCAGTTATTATTCAGAAAGCAGACACGATTTCATAAACAATATATTCAAATGTCTTCTGACAGATTATGTGATAGTGCTATACTACGCATTCAAAAATGCACAAATTAGCTCCACATACTTTACAATCCCTGTAATACGACTTAGAGCGTGGGAAATTAACGCGAAAGACGCCCTGACTCATCAAAAAATAGGTATTGATCCTTCCCTCTCTAGAAAAAGATGTGATCAGAAAAAAAGACCTAACCTTGCTCACATGGCTACACGATTGAAATAGTATGTCCCACGGATGCACATAGAAAATCTCGTAAACTAAACTATGCCAACACAGTACGAATAAGCAACAATATGACCAATAATCCTGACGTAATCTCGAGTAGCTCACAACAGGAAAGTCTGAATTTCACAGATTGTCAGAAGGAAGTACGGTGTAAACAGCCTCCAGTGCAGTACAGGCGCAGAATAAGAATGTGTTTACCTGTTCACATAACCCTATCAAACTCGAAACTCTGCTTCGAGCAACCAGATTGGCTAACAAGGCTCTGCGCTCAAAGTGCAGCTTAGACATTCCTTTTTCTTACTTTGCCAAAGACAAAATTTCGCCAGCAGATGAAAACATGAACTGTAGCGTCTTTGATTTATGTAAGTTATTTGCAGCTTGTTTTCTGGTACACAGCAAGACGAACATTTATAACAGAAGAGAAAATGATTCTAGTATATCAAAAATTGTAAGTCATACACCATACAGTAATTATTTGAGGACTACAAACTGAGATGTAGGTGTAGAATAATAATGACAAAGGGAGACAACAGCTGTTGATCCATTTTAATTGTCTGTGAGTACGCCAATAACTGTCTCTCGCTCTCACTCTGAAACAAACGACTACATATGGTGCTGTACAGTAATGTGGGTACCTATTAGTTTTGCCCACAATTGTTTGGCCCTACAGCGCCACATAGTGACTTGTCTGGTTACCTATACTAGACTTTACTGTGGTTCAGAGGAAGACAAATTCGAAAAATGGTTCAAATGATTCTGAGCACTATAGGACTTAACATCTGAGGTCTTCAGTCCACTAGAACTTAGAACTACTTAAACCTAACTAACCTAAGGACATCACACACATCCATGCCCGAGCCACGATTCGAACCTGCGACCGTAGCTGTCGCGCGGTTCCAGACAGAAGCACCTAGAACTGCTCGGCCACCCCGGCCGGCAAAAGACAAATTCGTATTAGAAGAACGGATACTGAGCGACGTTGATGCCACATGGACTGAGATTGTGGGACAGCGATAAGAGTGGGCTAATTGGTCCCTGAGGGACGACAGGTAGTAGGAAATCTCATACTGTATTTGGCGTCAAGAAGTGTAACGTCCATTATTAATATTCGTCTACATCTACATCCATATTCCGCAAGCCACATGACGGTGTGTGGCGGAGGGTACCTTGAGTACCTCTATCGGTTCTCCCGTCTATTCCAGTCTCGTACTGTTCGTGGGAAGAAAGATTGTCGGTATGCCTCGGTGTGGACTCTAATCTCTCTGATTTTATCCTCATGGTCTCTTCGCGAGAGAGAGCGGAGTGAGCAATATACGGCTTGACTCCTCGGTGAAGATATGTTCTCGAAACTTCAACAAAAGCCCGTACAGAGCTACTGGGTGTCTCTCTTGCAGAGTCTTCCACTGGAGTTTATCTGTCATTTCCGTAACGCTTTCGCGATTACTAAATGATCCTGTAACGAAGCGCTCTCCGTTGGATCTTCTCTATCTCTTCTATCAACCCTATCTGGTACGGATCCCACACCGGTGAGCAGTACTCATGCAGTGGGCGAACAAGCGTACTGTAACCTACTTCCTTTGTATTCGGACTGCATTTCCTTGGGATTCTTCCAATGAATCTCAGTCTGGCATCTGCTTTACCGACGATTAATTTTATATAGTCATTCCATTTTAAATCACTCCTAATGCCTACTCCCGGCCCGCCCAATTAGCAGTGCGGTCTAACGCACGGGTTTCCGGACGGGAAAGAGAGCCCGGCGGATTTGTGTCGCGGTCCGGTGAACCGACCAGTCCGTGGATGGTTTTTAGGCGGTTTTCCGTCTGCCTCGGTGAATGCGGGCTGGTTCCCCTTATTCCGCCTCAGTTACACTATGTCGGCGATTGCTGCGCAAACAAGTTCTCCACGTACGCGTACACCACCATTACTCTACCACGCAAACATAGGGGTTACAGTCGTCTGGTGTGAGACGTTCCCTGGGGGGTCCACCGGGGGCCGAACCGCACAATAACCCTGGGTTCGGTGTGGGGCGGCGGAGGGATGAAGTGGACTGCGGTAGTCGTCGTGGGGTTGTGGACCACTGCGGCTGCGGCGGGGACGTAGCCTCTTCGTCGTTTCTAGGTCCCCGGTTAACATACAATACAATGCCTACTCCCAGATAATTTATGGAATTAACTGCTTCCAGTTGCTGACGTGCTATATTGTAGCTAAATGATAAAGGATCTCTCTTTCTATGTATTCGCAGCACATTACACTTTTCTACATTGAGATTCAATTGCCATTCCCTGCACCATGAGTCAATTCGTTGCAGATCCTCCTGCATTTCAGTACAATTTTCCTTTGTTAGAACCTTTCGATATACTACAGCATCATCCGCAAAAATCCTCACTGAACGTCTGATGTTATCCACAAGGTCATTTATATACATCATGAACAGCAACGGTCCTACGACACTCCCATAGGTACACCTGAAATCATTCTTACTTCGGAAGACTTCTCTCCATTGAGATTGACACGCTGCGTTCTGTTATCTAGGAACTCTTCAATCCAATCACACAATTGGTCTGATAGTCCATATGCTCTTACTTTGTTCACTAAACGACTGTGAGGAACTGTATCAAACGCCTTGCGGAAGTCAAGAAACACGGCATCTACCTGTGATCCCGTGTCTATGGCTCTCTGAGTCTCGTGGACGAATAGCGCGAGTTGGGTTTCACACGGTCGTCTTTTTTGAAACCCATGCTGATTCCTACAGAGTACATTTCTAGTCTCCAGAAAAGCCGGCCGTTGTGGCCGTGCGGTTCTAAGCGCGTCAGTTTGGAACCGCGTGACCGCCTCGGGCATGGATGTGTGTGATGTCCTTAGGTTAGTTAGGTTCAAGTAGTTCTAAGTTCTAGGGGACTGATGACCTCAGTAGTTAAGTCCCATAGTGCTCAGAGCCAGAGCCTAATCTCCAGAAAAGTCATTATACTCGAACATAATACGTGTTCCAAAATTCTACAACTGATCGACATTAGAGATATAGGTCTATAGTTCTGCACATCTGTTCGACGTCCCTTCTTGAAAACGGGGATGACCTGTGCCCTTTTCCTATCCTTTGCAACGCTACGCTCTTCTAGAGACCTACGGTACACCGCTGCAAGAAGGGGGGCAAGCCCCTTCGCGTACTCTGTGTAAAATCGAACTGGTATACCATCAGGTCTAGCGGCCTTTCCTCTTTTGAGGGATTTTAATTGTTTTTGTATCCCTCCGTCATCTATTTCGATATCTACCATTTTGTCATCTGTGCGACAATCTAGAGAAGGGACTACAGTGCAGTCTTCCTCTGTGGAACAGCTTTGGAAAAAGACATTTAGTATTTCGGCCTTTAGACTGTCACCGTCTGTTTCAGTACCATTTTGGTCACAGAGTGTCTGAACATTTTGTTTTGATCCACCTACCGCTTCCACATAAGACCAAAATGTCTTAGGATTTTCTGCCAAGTCAGTACACTGAACTCTACTTTGAAATTAGTTGAACGCTTCTCTCATAGCCCTCCTCACACTACATTTCGCTTCGTGTAATTTTTGTTTGTCTGCAAGGCTTTGGCTATGTTTATGTTTGCTGTGAAGTTCCCTTTGCTTCCTTGGCAGTGTCTAACTCGGTTGTTGCACCACGGTGGCTCTTTTCCATCTCTTACGATCTTGCTTGGCACATACTCATCTAATGCATATTGTACGATGGTTTTTAACTTTGTCCACTGATCCTCAGTACTATCTTTACTTGAGATAAAACTGAAATCTGCTTTTTGTGACTTTTGTTAGACACAAAAATCTTCCTAGCGTTTTTAATATTTCTATTTACGGCTGAAGTCACCGATGACGTAACCGCTTTATGATCGTTGATTCCCTGTTCTGCGTTAACTGTTTCAGTGTTTAACTGTTCAATGTTTAACTGATCAATAAAACAATCCGACAAGGCTAAGCACTCTTCCTATTCATATCAATATAATTACAATTTCAGGTATTAGAAATTTACCGGCAGAAGTTAACGAAAGAACTAATTCAAAGTTACAGAAGTTGGCGAACACAGTCGACCTATAACGAAAGTGCGCCCTGCACAAGCACTTGCGAAACGGTGAGACACTGCCTGATGCAATATAGCTACCTCACTGCGTGCTTAGGACACATATTAATCATGAGTGATTCAGTTTCATTAATAAAATGATTTAAAGTTTAATTTTGACTAATGAAAGAGTGGTTTGAGCTGAAGAAACGTGGTAAAAGACACTGTGCATTATTTTGTGAATATTGTTGTGCTCGAAGTGTTATAATTAGATCACGCAATCGTTACTGTGATTAAAAAGTTTAAACTTGCTCTCAAATAAGTTTGACTGTGATAAGGAAACCTTTCCTCATTTTGGTTTGTATTAATAAACGAAGTGGCAGTGCGTGCATTGAGACACTTTAGCGTCGTAGTAGCCCTTTCAAAAGCCACTCCAGACTTCAATGTTTCAAATCACATGTTAGAATCGGCATCCAACGGAAAAGAACTTCACTGGGGACATGGAGACAGCTTTAGAAGATATGAGGTAATCAAGCTTCACATTGTCATCTAGGGAAGAACAGCGTGCAATTCGCGGTTCATTCATACTAGACCCCACTACATGCAACGTTTCGTAGATAATAACTTGCATGGTTAGCATGTCCGACGCAATAATGTACCACTGTAGGAACTTATCTTTTCTAATGTAACGGTTTCTAAGAGGGAGAAACACTACAAGTTTTCTAACTACTATAATTTCATGGTTAGCATGTCCGACGCAATAATGCGCCACTGTAGGAACTTATCTTTTTTTATGTAACAGTTTCTAAGAGGGAGAAACACTACAAGTTTTCTAACTACGATAATTTCCTGCAACTACTCCAGTCAGAATAACACATTGTTTGTTGCATATATTCCAATGTCTTCTTCTACAATCCCGCTAGTTTCATGGAAGTTATTCCCTTGTGTCTTAACAGATGTTCTATCGTCACGTCTCTTCTTCTTGTCAGTGTACCCCAGATGTTTCTCTCTTCACCTACATATACATCTACAGGGTGTTTCAAAAATGACCGGTATATTTAAAACGGCAATAAAAACTAAACGAGCAGCGATAGAAATACACCGTTTGTTGCAATATGCTTGGGACAACAGTACATTTTCAGGCAGACAAACTTTCGAAATTACAGTAGTTACAATTTTCAACAACAGATGGCGCTGCGGTCTGGGAAACTCTATAGTACGATATTTTCCACATATCCACCATGCGTAGCAATAATATGGAGTAGTCTCTGAATGAAATTACCCGAAACCTTTGACAACGTGTCTGGCGGAATGGCTTCACATGCAGATGAGATGTACTGCTTCAGCTGTTCAATTGTTTCTGGATTCTGACGGTACACCTGGTCTTTCAAGTGTCCCCACAGAAAGAAGTCACAGGGGTTCATGTCTGGCGAATAGGGAGGCCAATCCACGCCGCCTCCTGTATGTTTCGGATAGCCCAAAGCAATCACACGATCATCGAAATATTCATTCAGGAAATTAAAGACGTCGGCCGTGCGATGTGGCCGGGCACCATCTTGCATAAACCACGAGGTGTTCGCAGTGTCGTCTAAGGCAGTTTGTACCGCCACAAATTCACGAAGAATGTCCAGATAGCGTGATGCAGTAATCGTTTCGGATCTGAAAAAGGGGCCAATGATTCCTTTGGAAGAAATGGCGGCCCAGACCAGTACTTTTTGAGGATGCAGGAACGATGGGACTGTAACATGGGGCTTTTCGGTTCCCCATATGCGCCAGTTCTGTTTATTGACGAAGCCATCCAGGTAAAAATAAGCTTCGTCAGTAAACCAAATGCTGCCCACATGCATATCGCCGTCATCAATCCTGTGCACTATATCGTTAGCGAATGTCTCTCGTGCAGCAATGGTAGCGGCGCTGAGGGGTTGCCGCGTTTGAATTTTGTATGGATAGAGGTGTAAACTCTGGCGCATGAGACGATACGTGGACGTTGGCGTCATTTGGACCGCAGCTGCAACACGGCGAACGGAAACCCGAGGCCGCTGTTGGATCACCTGCTGCACTAGCTGCGCGTTCCCCTCTGTGGTTGCCGTACGCGGTCGCCCTACCTTTCCAGCACGTTCATCCGTCACGTTCCCAGTCCGTTGAAATTTTTCAAACAGATCCTTTATTGTATCGCTTTTCGGTCCTTTGGTTACATTAAACCTCCGTTGAAAACTTCGTCTTGTTGCAACAACACTGTGTTCTAGGCGGTGGAATTCCAACACCAGAAAAATCCTCTGTTCTAAGGAATAAACCATGTTGTCCACAGCACACTTGCACGTTGTGAACAGCACACGCTTACAGCAGAAAGACGACGTACAGAATGGCGCACTCACAGACTGTGTTGTCTTCTGTATCTTTCACATCACTTGCAGCGCCATCTGTTGTTGAAAATTGTAACTACTGTAATTTCGAAAGTTTGTCCGCCTGAAAATGTACTGTTGTCCCAAGCATATTGCAACAAACGGTGTATTTCTATCGCTGCTCGTTTAGTTTTTATTGCCGTTTCAAATATACCGGTCATTTTTGAAACACCCTGTATATGACTGCTCTGCATTTCACAATTAATTACCTGGCAGATAGTTCATTGAACCACCTTCAGACTATTTCTCTACTCTTCCTCTCTCGAACAGCGCTCGGGAAAAACGAATACTTAAATCTTTCCGTACGAGCTCTGATTTCTCTTATTTCATTGTAATGATCATTTCTTCCTATGTAGGTGGGCACCAACAAAATACTTTCGCATTCGAAGGAGAAATTTGATGACTGAAATTTCCTGAAAAGATCCTCCCTCTATTAGAAACGCCTTTGTTTTAATGAGTGCCACCGTAACTTGCGTATCGTACCCGAGACTCTCAACCTTATTGTGTGATGGTACAAAACGAGCGCCCGCATCTCGTGGTCGTGCGGTAGCGTTCTCGCTTCCCACGCCCGGGTTCCCGGGTTCCCGGGTTCGATTCCCGGCGGGGTCAGGGATTTTCTCTGCCTTGTGATGGCTGGGTGTTGTGTGCTGTCCTTAGGTTATTTGGGTTTAAGTAGTTCTAAGTTCTAGGGGACTGATGACCATAGATGTTAAGTCCCATAGTGCTCAGAGCCATTTGAACCATTTGAACAACTCGAGCTGCTCTTCTTTGAACTTTTTCGATGACCTCCGTCAATCTTATCTGATGCAGATCCCACGCCATACAGCAATACTTCAGAAGAAGACGTATAAGCGTAGTTAGGCGGTCCCCTCATTACACCTATTCCATCTTCTAAGTCTTTTCTTACATTACCCCACAACATTAGCGATGTGAGCTCTATAATTTAAGTTATTCATAATTATAATTATATAATTTAGATGAACTCACGGCATTTAGGTTTGTGTGTTTATCACATAACCGAGATTTAGCGGATTCCTTTAATTATTCATGCTGGTGTCTTCACGCTTTTCATTATTTATAGTCAGTTGCAACTTTTCCCACTTACAGATATCTTGTCTAAATCGTATTTCAATTGGTTTTAATCATCTGAGACTTTAAACGACAGCATCATCTGTAAAATATCTTAGAGAGCTGCTCAGATTGTTTATATCGTTTAGGCCCTATAACTCTTCCTTGTGCAACGCCAGATGTCACCTGTGCTGGACTCGACTACTTTCCGCCCGTTATTCAATTCCTTTTCCACAGAAAATCACGAATCCATTAGCACAACTGCCCGCATCTCGTGGTCGTGCGGTAGCGTTCTCGCTTCCCACGCCCGGGTTCCCGGGTTCGATTCCCGGCGGGGTCAGGGATTTTCTCTGCCTCGTGATGGCTGGGTGTTGTGTGCTGTCCTTAGGTTAGTTAGGTGTAAGTAGTTCTAAGTTCTAGGGGACTTATGACCACCGCAGTTGAGTCCCATAGTGCTCAGAGCCATTTGAACCAGCCATTAGCACAACTGACACGATATTCCAGTGGCACGCAGCTTTATTAGAAGTCGCTTGTGAGTAACGGTGCCAAAAGCATTCCGGAAATCTACAAATAACAGTTTAAAGTCAAATGCCAGGCGGCGTTTGAATAGGTGATGACGGTGCGTCGCATCTACTGCACTGCCCACGATTTACAATCGTATTGTCAAGCATAAAATTATTTATCATTGTAGTTTCATTTTCCTGGGCATACTGCAAATTTGCCGCTGTCTTCGAAGGAGTGCATATTGCCTGAAAAAAATAAACAAATAAAAAATAATAAATAAATAAATTTATGCATCCAGGAGACCATTACGGATGTTAATGTAACTTCGTACTTGTGCACACCATCGGCAGATATATAGAGTTCCAATTGTCTATGGTAGGTAGAACGGTTACCATAGTGCGCTAATGTTGTTCGTGTTCAGTTTTGGTACTAGGAGCGTCAGGATATATAGAGAGTGTAACAAAACTGTACGACACAAATTGCAGGACACATTCCTGACACGTAGACGAAGAAATTATGTTATATGAACATATGTCTGGAAACACTTTGTTTCCATTAGACAACTCATTTTCTCAAACAAGTTCCAGCGAGATCAGACTGTAAATTTTCACAATCGGTGGTTGTAGGCAGACGTCAGTCCTCACACAACTATTGAAGCAAGTCATCAACAAAGATTTTCTGTCAATGTTTGGGCCGGCATTGTTGGTGACTGTTTGGTACAGCCTCACTTTCTTCCGTCCAGGCTCAACGGACGAAGTTATCATAATTTCGTAGCGACTCTTCTGCCTGATAATTTCCAGATGTGCTTTTAGCTGTCCTACAAAACGTGTACCTCATGCACGACGGAGCACCGTCACATTTTATCGTTTATGCCCTTCGACTTCTAAATAACAGATTCTGTTCTGGCTGAGCCCTTCTGTAATGTTTTGTGGTTCCTGGCTGGATGAGGAGAGGGTGTTATGGTAGGTGGGAGGCCGGCTTCCTCTCACTACAACACAAAACGCAGACTTGTTTAAAATACACTTTATTACAAGAATCAGTTGAGCACTTAACTTCAGTTATGACCAATCTGAAGTTCTGTGGTTAACAGCAATCAAATAACATGCACTAACCCCTGCATTTTGTGCTTGTCCATATCATAACTATACAGGGTGGTCCATTGATCGTGACCTGGCCAAATATCTCACAAAATAAGCGTCAAACGAAAAACGTACAAAGAACTAAACTTGTCTAGCTTGAAGGGAGAATCCAGATGGTGCTGCCATAGGTCAAACGGATATCAACTGCGTTGTTTTAAATAGGAACCCCCATTTTTTATTACGTATTCGTGTTGTACGTAAAGAAATATGAATGTTTTTGTTGGACCACTTTTTCCGCTTTGTGATAGATGGCGCTGTAATATTCACAAACATATGGCTCACAATTTTAGACGAACAGTTGGTAACAGGTAGGTTGTTTTTAAATTAAAATACAGAACGTAGGTACGTTTGAACTTCTTGTTTCGGTTGTTCCAATGTGCTATATGTACCTCTGTGAGCTTATCATTTCTGAGAACGCATGCTGTTACAGCGTGATTACCTGTAAATACCACATTAATGCAATAAATGCTCAAAATGATATCCGTCAACCTCAATGCATTTGGCAATACGTGTAACGACATTCCTCTCAACAGCGAATAGTTCGCCTTCCGTAATGTTCGCACATGGATTGACAATGCGCTGACGCATGTTGTTAGGCGTTGCCGGCGGAGTGGCCGAGCGGTTTTAGGCGCTACAGTCTGGAACCGCGCGACCGCTACGGTCGCAGGTTCGAATCCTGACTCGGGCATGGATGTGTGTGATGTCCTTAGGTTAGTTAGGTTTAAGTAGTTCTAAGTTCAAGGGGACTGATGACCTCAGAAGTTAAGTCCCATAGTGCTCAGAGCCATTTGAACCAGTTTTGTCAAGCGTTGTCGGTGGATCACGATAGCAAATATCCTTCAACTTTCCCCACAGAAACATATCCGGGGACGTCAGATCCGGTGAACGTGCGGCCCATGCTGTGGTGTTTCGACGACGAATCCACCTGTCATGAAATATGCTATTCAATACCGCTTCAACCGCACGCGACCTATGTGCCGGACATCCATCATGTTGGAAGTAGATCGCCATTCTGTCATGCAGTGAACATCTTGTAGTAACATCGGTAGAACATTACGTAGGAAATCAGCATACACTGCACCATTTAGATTGCCATCGATAAAATGGGGGCCAATGCTCCTTCCTCACATAATGCCGCACCATACGTTAACCAGCCGAGGCCGCTGATGTTCCACTTGTCGCAGCCATCTTTGCCCAAAAGTGCATATTATGACGGTTTACGTTACCGCTGTTGGTGAATGACGCTTCGTCGCTAAATAGAACGCGTGCAAAAAATTTGTCATCGTCCTGTAATTTCTGTTGTGCCCAGTGGCAGAACGGTACACGACGTTCAAAGTCGTCGCCATGCAATTCCTGGTGCATAGAAATATGGTACGGGTGCAATCGATGTTTATGTAGCATTCTCAACACTGACGTTTTTGAGATTCCCGATTCTCGCGCAATTTGTCTCCTACTGATGTGCGGATAAGCCGCCACAGCAGCTAAAACAACTACTTGGGCATCATCATTTGTTGCAGGTCGTGGTCGACGTTTCACATGTGGCTGAACACTTCCTGTTTCCTTAAATAACGTAACTATCCGCCGAACGGTCCACACACTTGGATGATGTCGTCTAGGATACCGAGCAGCATACATAGCATTTTGATAACAATTGCCATACATCAACACGATATCGACCTTTTCCGTAATTGGTAAACGGTCCATTTTAACACGGGTAATGTATTACTAAGCAAATACCGTCCGCACTGAGGGAATGTTACGTGATACCACGTACTTATACGTTTGTGACGGTTACAGCGCCATCTATCACAAAGCGAAAACAGTGGTCCAACTAAATCATTCATATTTCTTTATGTACTACACGAATATGTAATAAAAATTGGGGATTCCTATTTAAAAAAAAAAAAAACGCTGTTGATATCCGTTTGACCTATGGCAGTGCCATCTAGCGGGCCAACCATAGCGCCATCTGGTTTTCCCCTTAAAGCTAGACCAGTTTCGTGCTTTGTAGTTTTTTCGTTTGATGCTTATTTCGAGAGATATTTGTCCCGGTCTCTATCCGTGGACCACCCTGTATACAATGACTAACGTTCCATCACAACTAAATAAGGTGCGAGGCGATTGCTATCACTGTGGAAGACTAGAGAACAGTGCGACGTAATGAGGTGCAATGTGAACTGAGTCCCGATGCGACATACTGAGGTTCTGAGATTGAGACAGATCGGTCGTCGGCGGCGGCGGCGTGTATGTACGCTGCCCAAGGGGCGTTACCGGCACGTAGCCTGGGGGCGTGTCTTGGTTTTCTCTTGTCATAGGCGTGCTTAGTTCAGCGGCTGCTATACAATGTTTCCTAGTGCCGAACGGGGTGCTGGTGAAGGCGTACGCCAGCGCAGATTCAGTGACAGATGAATAGGTAGAGAGTGACCAATTGCCTGGCCTACACGCTCTCAGACCTAAACCCACTGGACTTTTATTTGTGGGGACATCTGATAGCTCTCGTGTATGGAACCCCAGTACAAGAAGTTCAAAGCCCCCGTGTCCGTATTATGGAAGGCAGCGAAACCATACGCAGTACTCTGGCCGGCCGGAGTGGTCGTGCGGTTCTAGGCGCTACAGTCTGGAGCCGAGCGACCGTTACGGTCGCAGGTTCGAATCCTGCCTCGGGCATGGATGTGTGTGATGTCCTTAGGTTAGTTAGGTTTGATTAGTTCTAAGTTCTAGGCGACTGATGACCTCAGAAGTTACGTCGCATAATGCTCAGAGCCATTTGAACCAAGCAGTACTCTGGAAATGCATCAGCAGATCCGATATTCAGTACGGTGGCGAGTTGATGCATGTACCAATCACCACGTAGGGCCTTTTGAGCATCTGCTGCGAGAAAGAGTTACATGTGGTTTGCTGGTAAGTTCTGTTCGCATGTGTTTCCATTGATTAATGAGTCGTAACATGGAAACAAAAGCGTTTCCAGACCCATGTTAATACAATGTAATTTCTTCATCACATGTGAAGAATGTGTGCTGTTAACATAACGTAATTTCTTCGTCTAAGTGTGAAGAATGTGCCCTGCAATTTGCGCCAAACATTTTTCTTACGACCTGTACGTAGCGTGAACAGCAAGCCACACGGAGACGCTGCATACTCGCGAGAGACACGGTTGTCAGCACATGACAGAGTTTCAAAGGAGCCTCACTGTGGTCTCCATTTGGTCGCCTGATCGAGTCGTACTATATCCAGGTAAGTACGTCATTCTGATGACAGTAGCGTGATGCAGAATTGCATGGGTACTTGGCGGCTGTCATACTCATCATCAAGGTTCCGCTGGACCACATCTGATTACCACGAGGGAGGATCATCGTTTTGTGGACCATCATAACCCATTCATGTCTTCGCCTACCATCCCAGAACAAGTAACAAACAACACTCTGCGCAAACCCACACCACTGGTCGGAAACTCACAGCAGCCAGACTAGTAAATTACCACCCCATGCGTTGGCTGTCATTAACTACACAACACAAACGGCTGCATTTTTTCCCTACAAACATGGACTGCTAATGAACAGCGTCGCATGATGTTCAGTGATGAATCACGACTCTGCACTACACCCCACGGCCACCGCCTTCGAGAATGCTGGCAACCCGGGTATTAGTCCCATTATTTCAAAGATTTGTAGAGGAACAGCTACGTTTCTTCATGGCGTGGAGAAGCATCGAGTATGACTTCAGATCAGAGCTGTAGCGTTTGAGGGTACTCTGAGGCACAACAGTACATCACGGACAGGTGCCATTTTTAACAGGGAAATACTGATGCACACATGGCACGTGGCTCTGAGAATTGTCTGCGTGATATTGAGGTATTCCCGTGACCAGCAAGATCTCAAGATCTGTCCCCGATAGGACATTTGTGGGATCAGCTCGGATGTAAAGTCAGTTCTAACGCCAGTATCCAGTATATCAAGTACCAGTTACAATAGTTGCCAGCTTGCCTCAAGATGGGATAATTACTTTAAGGCAGCCTTCGCAAGCGAATGAGTGCACGCATCTAGGAAAGAGGGAGTACAACGTCGTACTGGTAACTGGGCTAGTGGGTATTCAACTTCCTCGTAAATTTGACTCGTATTTGTAATCACTGAAATAACACATATCATTTCTGCATGTCTAGTTTCATTTAGCTTCCTTCTTCCCTTTTGATGCTTTCCTTTTTTTGTCATGCAGTATATTTACGTCTGCACGATTTCGTGGCCCTTGTCACTGAAGTAAAAATTTCTGGGTTGTTCTGACGCGTCAATTTTTTTCTATACTATTGAAGTTTCGACTCCACTGCTCAGATCTTCTTCAGGATCTTGTTGTGCCCACAGTTAACGGTGGACACCACGAGATCCTAAGAGGAGTCAAAATTTCGATCGCACAGAACAAAATGATGCGACCCAACAACCTAAGAGAGCTCAGTGTATTTGTTGTTCTACAGTGTACTCTCGATTATCCGTAGCAACTGGGGACCAGAAAATCGCAGGTAATCGAATTCCTCAGATTAAAATACACGGTAATGTATTAGAGTTGTTCAGAAACAATAATTAATTACTATGTCATAATTAAAATCACTTAAGTAAAGTTTATAACAAATTCTACTTTATTCATCGTCTTATGTGTGAGAAAACGGTACATACAAAGAATAGAGTGCAAGTCACGTTCACAAACACTGCACTACTTTTGAACAAACTAATCCTGAATTTATTCTGTCTCACTGAGGTAGCTTGTCTTCCACATATCGCACAATGAATTTTACGCAACACCAGCTTGTCAGAAAGGGGAGCATCTTCTTCCTGTTCCAGGTAGTCCAGTAACCCTCCGGACCATTGAAGTGCTGATGCATGACTGACTGCTGTTTCTGGAGTTAGAGGAATGTTGTCACCTTCGGCACTGTCATTCACCTCATCGGATTTCCCTTGTATTCGCTGCAAAATGACACTGTCAACCAACATCTCACGTGCTGGCTCTTGTGGTCCACGCCAAACCGTTCTGAAATATTTGTCACCCATTCATACTCTGGCATACTTTTCAAAACAGCAGCTAACGTTGCTAATGAGCAGTCTTCTTCGCCATCGCAATCACTGATTTCACCAATTTAAGGATTTATGTCCTTCCACGACTTCGCTAGGTTTCATTGTCTTACTTTACGTCGCACCTTCGACACTTCATAAATTACATCCAGCACAGCCAGTTGTTTCCAGAATATTTGAAAACTGCTGCCCTGATCAATAAGCTTTGGCAGCAGATTTCCTCTACAAATTTTCTTCGTGTCAGCAATTGACACTCTGATTCATTGGCTTAATTAAGGCTATAGCCTTAGATGGTAAATATTTTACAAATATCGTCCCATCATACGATTTCAGAACAAGTTCATTTGGATGCAATGGTGCATTGTCCAGTAACAATATCGCCCTTGCAGGTAGACCCTTCATCGTTAAATGTTCTCGCACTTGTCGTGCAAAGCAGTTATGGAACCATGTTCAAAATATTGTGCAGTCCATCCAGGCCCCTTTCTGGTGAAAATAATTGACAGGTAAATCGTGCATATCTTTTCCTTTGAAACAGCGCGACTTCTTAGCTTTATCTGTTATATGAGGCTTAACTTCATATGATCCCTTACCATTAGTATAACCCAACACAGTTTTTCCTTGCTTGATTTATACCCAGGCGCAGTGCTCTGTGTCTCAAAAGCTAAAGTCTTTGTTGGTAGACACTTCCAAAACAGTCCAGTTTCATCTACGTTGTATATTTGCTGCAGCTCTAAATTTTCTCGTGCAATAAGCTCCTGGAAGTCATTACCAAATTCAGAAGCAGCTTTATTTTCTGTACTTAACGTTTCCCCTTGGACAGCAATCTCCCGATTCCCAAGATTCTGTTTAAATCTTGTTAGCCAGCCGATAGATGTATTAAAATCTCCTTCTATCCCCAAGAAAAACTGGGCCCGTTTGGCGAATATAGAACCAGATACTTTTGTGTGCTCTGCCCTTTTCTGCTGAAACTATTCCAACATGGCTTTATCCAGTTCTGCGTTTATAGGCATTTTCATAGCTTTCAGATTCGAGAAAGCTTGAGGTGAGTCAGAACTATTACAAAATCTCATTATTTTGTCTTTGTTTTTGAGAATATCATGGATGGTAGTTTCACCCACAGTACCAGATTACGAGTATCAACAGTGCTTCCCTAGAGTTTGTGTATTATTTCCAATTTGTGATGTGTAGTCAGCACAACACGTTTCCACGTTTCTGGCAGTGCTCGGCACTAACAGAAACCAAGTGATATCCACCGCAACAATAGTCCAGCGCTTGTGGTGTTCGAGCAGCTCATTGTTTACTACACTCGTCTTGAAACGTGACATTATCGTTCAGCGGCGATCACTTCTCCGTAAAAGAAAAATTTTCAGCAGCTAAAAGAAGAAGTAAATAAATAACTTTTTTGAACGTGGGATTACACAGCCAACTGATTGCAAATCACTATTATGTACACTGACCTAGGTTTCGAAACCTACTAAGGGTATCTTCATCAGAATGTTGTTGCTAGCTAGGTACACGTAGCAAAGGCTAGGACGTTTTATTTCACTTTTCACTTCAGTATAGCTGCTCTAACTTCTGACCATTGCTTGAGCATAGCAGCTCTCACTTCTGACCATTGCTTTTCTGCAAAAGTAATTTCACGATTTGTCAAAATTTCATTCGGATGAAGACACCCTTAGTAAGTGTCGAAACCTAGGTCAATGTACCAAACAGCTATTCGCAATCGGTTGGCTGTATAATCCTATGTTGGAGCTAGTGTACGGTTGCTTGACAACAACCTTGTTTAAAACTGTAAAATAAATAAATATACTAAAATTGGGAGAAGCAGGCCGCCGATAATCCAGTCGTGGATAAACGACAGTTTATTGTAGTCTCATTTTCCCGCAGGTATTGCACTTCATACAGTTCCAGAATGAGCCGCTACCTTCCCAGGGACAAAATTCGCTCTGTGGCCTCAAGCGCTTGCCGCACGCTGCTTTACAAACGATGACCGCTCCTCGCTCCACGACCGCTAAATGCGCAGCCCCGACGCGAGCCATGTATCAGGTGCATTCTTACGGCGGCTAACTAGCGGAGGCCCGGCCGGTAGATGTTATGTTTCCGGCGGATCGTCACACGGAGCTGTCAGAGTGGTTCTGCCTCGGCAGCGATTTACGGCCGGGGAAATCGATCAGCGGGCGCGACCACGAGCGCGACCGCGGAGGCGGCGGGGCCGCTGTGACGCAACGTAATTATGTGACTGGGAGCGGTTTAATTTCCTTTGTTGGCGGCAATGCGTGACGTTTTGTCTGTCGCGCGGCAGGAAGCGGGAGACTCCACGGGCCCGTGACATTCATTATGCTAATTAGCCCCGGCGAGACCGTCGCGGCCGAATTAACGACCGACCGGTGCCCGCGCTCGCAGGCATTCCGCTATCGGGCGGGTATCTCGGGAACAAAACGGCGCTAAGCGCCCGTGAAATGTTCGCCGCAAGTCTTACGGCGCGCGCGAGCGGGGTGTTGATTTACAAAACGCCTGTAGATAATTATCGCGGACGTGGGAAAGAGAAAGGCGCCGGCAGGCCGCCGACGCGCTCCCGCCCGCCTCCGCCCCCGTTCCCCGCCGACGCACAGTAATTTGTGGCTCATTATGTGCGCCTCCGGCCGATTAACATACAATTTTGTGTGGTTTTTCCAGCAACGCGGAGGCCGACAGCCTCCGGAAGCAGCCGGCCGAGATGACGCGCCTCAACCGCCCCCATTGTTGTGTCGCCCGGAAGCGCCGTCCAGGTGACATTAACCTAATGAGAAATGTTTCCCTCCCCTCCCCTCGCTCCTCCTGCGGGGTTATTAAACATTTCCGGCCGCAGGGCGTAGCCGCCTCTCTCTCTCCCCGTTTAGTCGCTCGCTTTTCCGTTCTCTTGGTCGGCCCGCGCTTGTTTTTCGACGCGGGAGGCCGTTGTCTCAGCGCCAACCCGGAAGTGACGCCGCAACTTCGCTTCACCTCGCCTCATTGCCGTGGCGAATTCCTTCGAACTGTGCGCCATCGTGACTCCGAGGGCGGCCCCGTAAATTAGATTAATCCCGAGCGGGCAAGAAGAGAGAAGAAGAAAAAAAAACTGAAAACGGGACAGGGGGGCAAGGAACTGGAGCGGCCAGGCGCCGGCACCGCAGGCGTGTCGGAAGCCGCGAGTAATGAGCAAAGCCAGGCCGAGTCAAAGCCAGGCCGGCGCAGGCGCAGAGTCAAAGCCAGGCCAGCCGCTGCCGTCCCGGTGCCGTTGTCGGCCACGCGCGCCGCTCGCACAGTTTAATTAAAGGGACCTTTTTGCTGCGCGGACCCATTTCCTTAAGGCTGGCCCGCACAGCGAGACTTCCCGGCCGCAGAGCACTCCGCCGTCGCCGACGCTGCGGAATTGCTTTCTCTCATGGCGTGGGCACTGCATTGTTGGCCACCGACAACTCCTTATACTTGAATAATGATCTTCAAACTTAAAAAGGCGTTCAATAAGGAACGCAACAAGCTTTTCTTTGAAGTTAAAATCTTCTGGGTTATGTTTCTTCTAAAATGTTCGACGTTTCGACCCCTCTGCTGGGATCTTCCTCAGGATCTTTGGGTGTCCACTTCTGCTAGAACACTGTCAGAGACGAGTGTCGCGTCCACTTATAAAGGGGGAGTTTTTTGGCGTTCGTGCTGGAGGAGTGATAGTATTGGTTAAAATTCATATGGCTACCATTGGTGGGCCATAGTCACTGGCTAATATTCCTGCTCTGATGCAGAAGGGGCGTTGGTGGCTCATCTCCTGTGGATACAATTGGCGGTCCATCGTCATTAGATAGAAAGGCACTATTCCATACTTATGCTGGAGAAGGGTTACTGGTTGAAATGCCTGCTACCGCTATTGGTATTGGCTGGTCGTCATCACTGGCTAGGTTCGAAACCGACAGAGCAAGAGAGGGGGAATCTTTAACCAAAATATTATTGTCCGCCGAGGTGACTTGCAGCGCGTTGTTTATGCCGCTCACACACCGCGGCCGCGTATTTACTTCCTTGATGGCGGGAAACCACGATGCCGAAAGCCTATAGCCGTCCTCGCTATTGAAATTAGATGCATTCTTAGAAATTTCATCCGCTTCTCAGACCTTTCTTCCATAAATGTTTCTTTATTTAGGTAGTACACGTACGTTATTAAAATCGATGTCAGAGCCACAGTTCCTGTGATGTTCCGCTACTGCCGATTTTGCAGTTTGTTTTAGCCGCATGCGCCGTTCGTGTTCCTTAATGCGTTCTACAACAGTTCTTTCCGTTTCGCCTATATACAGTTTGCCGCAGCCACATGACACTTGACAGACACCTGCATTGTGAAGGTAATCAGGTGCATCCCTTTTTCCGTCGGAAAGTCTTTAATTTTGTTTTGACTAAAGAAAGATGTCTGATAACCATTTTTGTTTAAAATTCCGCTTATGCAGTCAGTGAACCCAGAAACGAACGGTAACATGACGGAAGCAGGTTGATATTATTCAGAAATCCAATACATGGTATTATTCCCCACTGTGTTGGTTACAAAATCCTATTTTTCATTGGCCTTACGCCACCTTACTGGCAGGTTTCTATGCCTGAATGGTACCACTCTGCTGGTCGATGTCAGAACAAACGTCTTGCTGTTTCAATAATCTCCCAATCAACCACAAACTGGTTCCCGCGGAGTGCGCCCTTCATTGAGCCAAATAGATGGAAGCCGGAAAGTGCAGGAGCCGGCCTACAAGGTGGATGAGAAAGAACACAGTGGCCACAAACTTTAGAGTACCCTAACTGGCGTACGACTGTGTCAGGAATACCCACAGAGACTTCCATTTGAGGTGCCTTATTGTGATCCATTGATCACCTCCTATGAAAGTGTCCGCATGTTCCAAAATTGCAGCAATCACAGCAGTGTGCGGCCGGCCAGCCAGATTGCGAGAGAACGAACAGGTTTGCGCCACCTTGTTGTGATCATGACAGATGTCTCGCGCAATGACTTACCGTGCTTTTGTTTACTGCCAGGTCTCCGTAGACGTTCTGCAAGCGCCTATGAATATCTACGATGCTCTTGTTTTCCGCTATAATGAATTCAATGACAGCTCTTTGTTTAGAAACGCACCTCCGTTACATATGCCATTTGGAAAGTTAAGTATGGCGGCACCATCTACCAGTACTTCATGAAACTATAGGGGCTAAAGCGGATATATTCCATGATTCCACTGCAAATTTTGCGTTTTTTCCAACCAAAACTAGTGAAAGAAATGTGTTCCATTACTTATAGAACGCCCCCTCGTATCAAGCCAAGATGTCAAAGTGCTTCGAAACGTAAGAAGCGACCGTGAATACTAAAAAGTTTTGGATTCTCCACATGAATAGTAGTAGTAGTACTAGTAGTAGTAGTAAATTACAAGCATCTTAAATTGGAATCATAATATACAAGCGTACTTTGCTAAATTTCGAGGAACTGCAGTCTGCAGGACACTACATCTGAGACGAAAACCGGCAAAAAATGTCATATGGACATAGGGTGGGAAATGTGTTCCATGTGAGGTACATTCATTTGAAGGTGGAGATAAGAGAACTTTGAAAGTTAGATTTCATTGGTTGTAAGCACGCATAAGAACACAATAGGTAATTGAGAATGATCCGTCTGAACTGTAGTCTAATTAAAATTACTTGATTGTTGACACTTCACAGGTTGGAGGTGGCTTCCTCCTGTCAGAGTCCTCAACGTCACGCCTGAAGCGGTCACCTTTGCAAAAAAAAAAAAAAAATGGTTCAAATGGGTCTGAGCACTATGGGACTTAACATCTATCGTCATCAGTCCCCTAGAACTTAGAACTACTTAAACCGAAGGACATCACACAACACCCAGCCATCACGAGGCAGAGAAAATCCCTGACCCCGCCGGGAATCGAACCCGGGAACCCGGGTGTGGGAAGCGAGAACGCTACCGCATGACCACGAGATGCGGGCAGGTCACCTTTGCCAAACGGTCACAGTAACTGGTCAGTGCGCTTCCAATTCATTGTCCGGCTTTCTTTCTTCATGTATTTGGATCCCAAATCATTGGTCTGGAACTTTTATTTTGTATTTCATCACACATGATAACCACACCAACAACAAAACACACATAACGATGCTAATGAAATACAAACGTTTCATACGCAGCACTAACCAAACCCAAATGGATAGTTCCGCAAGAGATGCAATTCACTGTCGCATATACACTGATAACCCAAAACATTACGATCACTGCCCAACGCGACATTGGATGCCGCCTGATGCGGATACATGACGCGGTAACAAAAGTATGTAAGCGGAGCGGACACGCAGAGGGGATCATCCTAGCCATGATATGGGCTGTAAATGTGGAATAAATTGGGAAATCCATTGAGGTAAGCGACTTTGAGAAAGGGAAAGTTATTATTACGCAGAGCCTGTGAACGAGTATCTCTAAAACGGCGAAGCTGGTCGAATGTTGACGTGCTACTGCCCTGAGCATCTACTGAAACAGGTAGAAGGACAATGAAACTACCACCAGGCACTAACGTGTTGGACGGCCACGACTCTTCACAAAACTTTGGACTCGGAGGCTTGTTTGCTCTGTAAAGTTGGTGATCTGTGGCATACCTGCAGAAAGGGCGCAATGCTGGTGCACGTATAAGTGTTTTCGAACACACCGTTTATCGTACATTGTTGAACAAGGAGTTCCGCAGCACTCCACTCCTACGTTGACATGTTGACCCAACGGCATCGTCAGTTGTAAGCATGAAACCACCGGGATTGGACCGTCGAAAATGGAAACTTGTCTACTCCTCGTGTGAATCACATTTTTGCTATACGAGGTCGATGGTCGTCTTAACGAACGCCACCATCGAGGTGAACGGCGGCTCGAAACGTGCAGCGCGCCACGAACGCAGGCTGGCGGGAACAGTATTTTGCAATGGAAAAAGTTTTCCTGCGCTTTCATGGGACGTGCGGTAGAATCGAAGGCACGCTGACAGCTGCGGACCAGTTGCATCCCTTAATGCTTGATGTATTGCCCGAGGCGACGTCATCTTTCAGTGGTATAATTGTCGGTGTCTCGGAGCCAGAGCCTTGTTACTCTGGTTTGTGGAGCATTATAGTAAACTCACGTTGGTGTCTCGGCGATCAAATTCGCCTAGTGTAAATTCTATGGACCCATATTAGTCGTCATCGGGCGTCTTCACCGCGCACACAACTCAGTGGTCCTACATTTACAAGAATAAAATGCCTTGTGCGTAGACATCTAATGCCACATACCTCCACAAACCTACCAACATAATGTCGGATCCCTGATATGCAGAATCAGTGCTGTATATCGTTCCAGGCACGGACAAACAAGCTATTAAGCAGGTGGTCATAATATTTTGGCTCGTCAATGTACAGTTACCATAATAGAGATTGGCTTACATTAGAAAAACTTCACACTACATTTCGTGCAGCCGAATTTTTGCGGGCTGCAATTGATCGCTGCAACTGGGTCAACTTAGTTATTAAAAAAATTAAAAAAATACTCAATCATAAGTTGTGGCGTAGCATAGTGGTTAGCGTACAAACTGAAGTACAGGAAGTCGCACATTCACATCACATCAAATGTAGCGACTTTTTTTCCAATTTCCAAATCTAGTCAAATGAGTTCGATAATTACGAAGGTTGGAACTTTAATAGTGGAAACTATTTATTTACCGCTCGTAAAAACTAGATACGTGTTTCAAAGTTTTACTGACCTTCAAAGTAGTCACCAGCATTGTGTATAACCCGTTTCCAGTGATGTGGAAGTCACAGGATACTCTTAGCAGTGCCAGTTGTGTTGACAGTTCGAGCGGCGCGGTCTATTGAACGACGAATTTGTAGCAGATCTGAAGCGAATGCCGTGAAGTGTTTCCTTCAGTTTAGAAATCGAATTCAACTCACCGAGGGCTTAAATCAGGGGAGTGCGGCAGGTGGTAAGGCATTTAGCAGCCCCATCAGTAAAACAAATCAGTAACAGTTTGCACTGTACGTGCTTGCGCATTTTCTTGCAAAATGATGATCAGCTCCTCCAGAAAGTATCATCACTTCTGTCTCTATGCTGTTCATTTTCGGAACACAACCTACGACCTGGCTACACACATGACAAGAGGAACTCTTACATCATGGTATCCGTGCAGTTACGTAGCGGTGGAATATGTGCATTCAACGTCAGAGTAATGTACAGGCAGCTGCTTAACCATCTGACCACAAATAACATATTATCAAGAACACAGTTTGGATTTCTGAAGGGTTCTGATATTGAGAAGGCTATTTACACCTACAGTGAAAATGTACTTAATTCATTAAATAACAAATTACAAGCAGCAGGTATTTTCTGTGATTTGTCAAAGGCATTTGATTGTGTGAACCACAACATCCTTTTAAGTAAATTAGAATTCTATGGTGTCACGGGCAGTGCTGCAAAATGGTTCAAGTCATACCTCACTAACAGGAAACAAAGGGTGTCAGTGCAAGGGACTAGTGAATTAAGTCATCAGTCATCATCAGAATGGGAAGAAATTACATGTGGTGTCCCACAAGGATCCATCTTAGGGCCATTGCTTTTTCTTGTATACATTAATGATCTCTCATCAGTTACACTGCCAGAAGCAGAGTTCGTTTTGTTTGCGGATAACACAAGTATTGCAATAAATAGTATGTCAAGTGTAGTTCTAGAAAGATCTGCTAACGACATTTTCATGGATATTAATAAATGGTTTAAAGCCAACTCACTGACATTAAACTTCGAAAAGACTCACTATATGCAATTTAGAACCTGTAAGAGGTTTCCACCCAGCATATGCATAAAATACGAAGAAGAGCAGATAGAAGAGGTTGACAGTCTTAAATTTCTGGGATTACAACTTGATAATAAATTCAGTTGGGAAGAGCACACCACAGAACTGCAGAAACGCCTTAACAAATCTGTATTTGCAATTCGAGTGTTAGCAGACATAGGCGACATAAAAATGAAAAAGCTTGCATATTTTGCCTACTTTCATTCCATAATGTCATATGGTATAATATTTTGGGGTAACTCTACAAGTCAAGCAAAAGTTTTCAGAGTCCAAAAGCGTGTAATACGTATTATTTGTGGAGTAAATTCACGGACGTCCTGTAGAAACCTCTTCAAAGAACTGGGTATACTAACTACTGCATCTCAGTATCTTTACTCATTAATGAAATTGGTCCTAAATAATATATCTCTTTTTCCAACAAACAGCGCAGTTCATACATACAATACCAGGAACAAAAATGATCTGCATAAGGACTTAAAAGCACTTACTTTAGTTCAAAAAGGGGTCCACTACTCAGGAACACTCATCTTCAATAATTTGCCAGTAAACATAAAAAATTTAGTTACAAATAAAGATCAGTTTAAAAGGAGCCTGAAAGACTTACTAGTGGCCAACTCCTTCTGCTCCATTGACGAATTTTTTAATAGAAACAAATGATGTATTGTATATATTCATACTATTAGTATTGTTATTTCAGCTATAAAAAAAATTGACATGTTCCACATCCACGAGGATCTCCTCGGTACGGATCTATGGAACGTAAGCTAATCTAATCTAATCTAAAAAGAGACTATTTCGAAAAACACTATGAAAGTTTTTTGTTCATTGCTACAATTAAAAATATTATAGCACTTTAAGGTTTTCATTTGAACCACCCTCTTATTTTGACCTCAACGTGAAGGTGCTGTGCAGCTGACAGGGGAGACGTGGTTCTCAGGAGCGTCTCCCACACGCCATAGCAGATTACAGTGAGCCCTCGCAAATGTAGGTGGCAACTCGATCACTGTACGACACCACAAGTCCTGCCATGGCGTGTGGGTGGCGATTATTTGCGACTGCTTCTTGAAATCAGTTTCCATCCACAATGCCTCACAGGCGAGGCATGTCTGTGCTTCCTATGGGTCAACTCTGCCTCCCCTGCTGGAAGGGATGAGTTTGATGGTATAATGGAAATGCAGCTACTGTGAGAATCCTCCAGCTTCATTCAACATTTCCGTACATCTTGACATCGTCTACTGTGGCTGATGGATCGGGCAAGGTGGTCCAATTACATGGCTTGCCCTCTTGCTGTGGCTCGACCGTTTAGACTACTTCCTGTGGAGGCACCTTGCAGAAGAAGCAACACATTCATGCTGCCTCAGATGCTCTTTAGGAGCAGGATGGCATATTTGAACATGTGAATCAGTTACTGCTGCATCGTGTTTGCCCATGCTTAGAGGCCACTTTCAACACTTTGTCTAACACTGGTCTTATCACAGCATGTCATTCACTGCGTTATACTGTACAGGTATGG
Organism: Schistocerca nitens; assembly: GCF_023898315.1. Taxonomy (NCBI): domain Eukaryota; kingdom Metazoa; phylum Arthropoda; class Insecta; order Orthoptera; family Acrididae; genus Schistocerca; species Schistocerca nitens. Next base: position 182,948,668 of record NC_064617.1, on the reverse strand, counting down.
TGGACTAGAAAGAACCACATGCATTTATAGAAATAAATGCACCATGCATTTCCAGCCAAGTCTCTGAATGACCTTATTCGACTCTTATGATGACAGAGACCATTTCCTGTAATTTGTCCCATTTTGAAAAATCACCATGAGGAAAGTGGAGTGAGGAATTTGTAAGAAAGTCTTCATTTTATTTGCAGTACACTTTGAAGGTGAACAGATCTGCTAGAGAGACTGCTTGCATTAGGTTCATGTGTCCTGTTCTGGAGTGTTGCTGCAAGATGTGGAATCCTTACCAGATAGATTTGACGATTTGTATCAGAATATGTCGAATAATGGCATCTCCTCATCTACCAAAGTGAAACAGGGGAAAAAGCTTCACGAGTACAAAAAGAAACTTGAACAATATCATGATTACCCCCTCGAGCTGCTGATAAAATCTTTATTTCAACAACCAAAGTCGGATCACTGACCATTGTCAGCTGCTTAGAAGCACTTACGGCATCATGACAGGTAAATATAAAATCATTTGATATCAGATAATAAAATTATGAACTACTCACTAACGTCATATCGTAATATAAACTATGTTGTCAATACATAGACTGTGCTAGGCACTGATGCATTTCATCTTGTAAAGAAAATTCATCTGAGACAGCACAGTTAGCAGAACAGAATGTATATGTTTGTGAGCCCAATGGACCCACTCTTCTCCTTATGAAAACAAGCCAGCCGCTTGGTCCAGGCTCACCAGTGCTCCTAAGTTATATTTATGGGATTTATGTATTACATATTCGTAGAGCAGACTGTGTGTGTGTATGTCTGGGAGCTCCTTCCAAACCCCTGGATCAATTTCAGCCAAATTTGTCACACAAACAGCAGGCATTACTTCCAATAGGAGAAGAGATACCACTGAAAAAGTGTTTTTCACGTTCACTGGAGTACTGGCTGCCCTTCATGACAGGTATGTTTTGTGTGAAATGTATTGGCCAGCCAAATCAACCTGCTTTGAAGGGCAACCTATATATCAGTGGCAGGAAAACAGTTTTCTGGGCCTCGATATGGAAGCTGCCTTGCATCATAGGTGCGTAGCATTGCAGCAGTATCAGCTTACTTTATTGGCTTGCTTTGCATGGTGACTTGCATGTCAGTGAGAGATAAATGATTTTCAAGCCCTGTTGTGTAGCCTGTCCTGCATTACAGGTGTGCTGTGTGAGTAGTATCAGCCTTCTTTGTTGAACTGTATTACAGGGTCCACAGGTGCCAATGAGCATGGCTAGGGTAGTTGAGATGTCTAGAGAAGTGGATGGACAGAGTGATGAGGAGGAAATGGGCAGACAGAGGGAAGGAGGGAAAGATACAAGAGGCAGGTGGAAGGTGTAGAGAGATAGTGGACAGGTGGAAAAGGAATGTGGGAAAGCAAAGACAAAAGAAAGAGGTGGAGGAGAATATCATCAGAGGGAGGACGAAAGAAGATATGGTCACAGACATAGAGTGGAGGAAATGGACAAAGAAAGGGGAGGAGGGGATGAAGAGATAGAAAGAGTGGGGATGACTTAATAGATTGAGGTGAGAGGATGAGGTGGGCAGAGGGGGAAAAAGGTGGACACATAGAAAGGGAAGAGGAGGTGTTACAATATTTGTGTCGAATGCATACACAGGCGAAGCAGTGGGGCATAGGTTAGTAGTCATAATGTAAGCAAACTGGTCATGTGTACTCTTAAGTTACGACTATTCCAGAATGAAAAATGCTCCTGGCATAGCACAGAAAAGGCGAGTATGTTGTGGACAGAGTTAGGGATGTAAAAGACGAGAATTAGTTTTTCAACCTATCTGCTGGCTTCAAAGACTTTTAAATCAAAACACTGTGATATACTCGCACTTTTTTACTTACTAGTATTAGCACCCATGAACCATGGACCTTGCCGTTGGTGGAGAGGCTTGCGTGCCTCAGCGATACAGATGGCCGTACTGTAGATGCAACCACATCGGAGGGGTATCTGTTGAGAGGCCAGACAAACGTGTGGTTCCTGAAGAGGGGCAGCAGCCTTTTCAGTAGTTGCAGGGGCAACAGTCTGGATGATTGACTGATCTGGCCTTGCAACACTAACCAAAACGGCCTTGCTGTGCTGGTACTGCGAACGGCTGAAAGCAAGGGGAAACTACAGCCCTAATTTTTCCCGAGGGCATGCAGCTTTACCGTATGGTTAAATGATGATGGCGTCCTCTTGGGTAAAATATTCCGGAGGTAAAATAGTCCCCCATTCGGGTCTCCGGGCGGGGCTACACAGGAGGACGTCGTTATCAGGAGAAAGAAAACTGGCGTTCTACAGATCGGAGCTTGGAATGTCAGGTAGGTTAGAAAATTTATAAAGGGAAATGGATAGGTTGAAGTTAGATGTAGTGGGAATTAGTGAAGTTCGGTGGCAGGAGAAGCAAGACTTTTAGTCCGGTTAATACAGGGTTATAAATACAAAATCAAATAGGGGAAATGCAAGAGTATGTTAAATAATGAATAAAAAAATTGAAGTGCGGGTAAGCTACTACCAACAGCATAGTGAACGCATTATTGTGGCCAAGATAGACACGAAGCCCATGCCTACTACAGTAGTACAAGTATATATGCCAACTAGCTCTGCAGATGATGAAGAAATTGATGACATGTATGATGAGATAAAAGAAATTATTCAGGTAGTTAAGGGAGACGAAAATTCAATAGTCATGGGTGACTGGAATTCGAGAGTAGGAAAAGGGAGAGAAGGAAACATAGTGGGTGAATATGGATTGGGGGAGAGAAATGAAAGAGGAAGCCGTCTGGTAGAATTTTGCACAGAGCATAACTTAATTATAGCTAACACTTTGTTCAAGAATCATAAAAGAAGGTTGTATACGTGGAAGAATCCTGGAGATACTAGAAGGTATCAGATAGATTATATAATGGTAAGACAGAGATTTAGGAACCAGGTTTTAAATTGTAAGACATTTCCAGGGGCAGATGTGGACTCTGACCACAATCTATTGGTTATAAACTGTAGATTAAAACTGAAGAAACTGCAAAAAGGTGGGAATTTAAGGAGATGGGACCTGGATAAACTGACTAAACCAGAGGTTGTACAGAGTTTCACGGAGAGCATAAGGGAACAATTGACAGGAATGGGGGAAAGAAATACAGTAGAAGAAGAATGGTTAGATCTGAGGGATGCAGTAGTGAAGGCAGCAGAGGATCAAGTAGGTAAAAAGACGAGGGCTAGGAGAAATCCTTGGGTAACAGAAGAAATATTGAATTTAATTGATGAAAGGAGAAAATATAAAAACGCAGTAAATGAAGCAGGCAAAAGGGAATACAAACGTCTCAAAAATGAGATCGACAGGAAGTGCAAAATGGCTAAGCAGGCATGGCTAGAGGACAAATGTAAGGATGTAGAGGCTTATCTCACTAGGTGTAAGATAGATACTGCCTACAGGAAAATTAAAGAGATCTTTGGAGAAAAGACAGCCACTTGTATGAATATCAAGAGCTCAGATGGAAACCCAGTTCTAAGCAAAGAAGGGAAAGCAGAAAGGTGGAAGGAGTATATAGAGGGTCTATACAAGGGCGATGTACTCGAGGACAATATTATGGAAATGGAAGAGGATGTAGATGAAGATGAAATGGGAGATACGATACTGCGTGAAGAGTTTGACAGAGCACTGAAAGACCTGAGTCGAAACAAGGCCCCCGGAGTAGACAACATTCCATTGGAACTACTGACGGCCTTGGGAGAGCCAGTCCTGACAAAACTCTACCATCTGGTGAGCAAGATGTATGAGACAGGCAAAATACCCTCAGACTTCAAGAAGAATATAATAATTCCAATCCCAAAGAAAGCAGGTGTTGACAGATGTGAAAATTACCGAACTATCAGTTTAATAAGCCACGGCTGCAAAATACTAACGTGTATTCTTTACAGACGAATGGAAAAACTGGTAGAAGCCGACCTCGGCGAAGATCAGTTTGGATTCTGCAGAAATGTTGGAACACGTGAGGCAATACTGACCCTACGACTTATCTTAGAAAATAGATTAAGGAAAGGCAAACCTACATTTCTAGCATTTGTATACTTAGAGAAAGCTTTTGATATTGTTGACTGGAATACTCTCTTTCACATTCTAAAGGTGGCAGATGTAAAATACAGGGAGCGAAAGGCTATTTACAATTTGTACAGAAACCAGACGGCAGTTATAAGAGTCGAGGGGCATGAAAGGGAAGCAGCGGTTAGGAAGGGAGTGAGACAGGGTTGTAGCCTGTCCCCGATGTTATTCAATCTGTATATTGAGCAAGTAGTGAAGGAAACAAAAGAAAAATTCGGAGTAGGTATTAAAGTCCATGGAGAAGAAATAAAAACATTCATGTTCGCCGATGACATTGTAATTCTGTCAGAGACATCAAAGGACTTAGAAGAGCAGTTGAACGGAATGAACAGTGTCTTGAAAGGAGGATATAAGATGAACATCAACAAAAGCACAACGAGGATAATGGAATGTAGTCGAATTAAGTCGGGTGATGCTGAGGGAATTAGATTACGTTCAAATGGTTCAAATGGCTCTGAGCACTATGGTACTTAACATCTATGGTCATCAGTCCCCTAGAACTTAGAACTACTTAAACCTAACTAACCTAAGGACATCACACAACACCCAGTGATCACGAGGCAGAGAAAATCCCTGACCCCGCCGGGAATCGAACCGGAGAACTCGGGCGCGGGAAGCGAGAACGCTACCGCACGACCACGAGATGCGGACAATTAGATTAGGAAATGAGACACTTAAAATAGTAAAGGAGTTTTGCTATTTGGGGAGCAAAATAACTGATGATGGTCGAAGTAGAGAGGATATAAAATGTAGACTGGCAGTGGCAAGGAAAGCGTTTCTGAAGAGAAATTTGTTAACATCGAGTATAGATTTAAGTGTCAGGAAGTCGTTTCTGAAAGTATTTGTATGGAGTGTAGCCATGTATGGAAGTGAAACATGGACGATAACTTGTTTGGACAAGAAGAGAATAGAAGCTTTCGAAATGTGGTGCTAGAGAAGAATGCTGAAGATTAGATGGGTAGATCACTTAACTAATGAGGAGGTATTAAATAGAATTGGGGAGAAGAGGAGTTTGTGGCACAACTTGACAAGAAGAAGGGACCGGTTGGTAGGACATGTTCTGAGGCATCGAGGGATCACAAATTTACCATTGGAGGGCAGCGTGGAGGGTAAAAATTGTAAAGGGAGACCAAGAGAAGAATACACTAAGCAGATTCAGAAGGATGTAGGTTGCAGTAAGTACTGGGAGATGAAGAAGCTTGCACAGGATAGAGTAGCATGGAGAGCTGCATCAAACCACTCTCAGGACTGAAGACAACAACAACAACAACAACAACAACATTAGCACCCATGTCATGTATTATATTCGATTCTGTCAGGTTAAGTAACATGATACATTAAGTCATGTTATACAACGTGACACATGCCATCATGTCATCCAAAATGGCATTTGTTATGTTATGCAATGTGACACAACATGAGGTTAATGTTTAGGAAGCATGCATCCCCACTTTGAGCTACTTCCTATTATAGATGTACTCCCACTCTCTAGAAGCACAAACATTTGTGTCTATTTGTTCTATACCCCTCACCATAGGCGTAACATGGCGTGGGTTTGGGAGAAACAGTCCCTTCAGGAAAAAACTCAACCTCACCCACCCAGAAATCAAAAAACTGTTTTAGCATCTCCCCAGGAACAAATGCATTCCCAGAAATTTTATTCCCCCAGGAAAAGTTTTTTAGCTATTACATTATGCTCCTGAGCCATTTATTACTGTATATTGTTTTCTATGATTGGCGAGACTTCTCGCTCAGGGACCTCAGCCTATAAAATTTAAGATGCATCTGCCAGCACCTTGCAAGTAAGAGAGCTGACAGCGCTGTGAAAGTGGGGTTAACTTGTCAAAAAGCGCAAATACGTCGAGACGTTTTGATTTAAATGTGTTTGAAGCTGTCAGAAAACTTGGAAAGCTAGTTCCTTTGTTACACGTTCCTAACTCTGTCGTGGACATAATCGTCTATTTTGTGGTATGAGAGGACCATATCTTATTCTGCTTACCAATTTTTGCTTTACCATAATTTTGACATTATACCGCAACAGCTTGGCAACCGATTTACATATGTGCCGACTAGGACGACGACTGTTCTGGTACAAGTTTTCTTAATGTCTTTCGGACCATGGCAATGGATAAAGATTTAATAGAACAACAGGACGACCATCTCGCAAAATTTGAACCGATATGTAAGTTTCAAAGAAGTGAGACATGTAAACTGACAAAAACTTGTGTTCTGCATGTAAAATCAGAATGAAGTTAGGTTTTCGAAAGCGAGTTTCCAATTTTATCGTAAGAATGCATTTATATTTATATGATAAACCTTAAACTAATTCATGTACGAACGAATTTTATGCGCCATATTTAGCTCTCCTTTACACCATCGTATCTGAACGATGGAAAAATATTATTGGATAAAGAAAATCGTTTTGACTTTATTCATTTTTCTACCTTCGTGCAAAGTTTGAACCGATTCGTACAAGTTTAAAGTATACATGCGTCACACTTCAATACACTCAAAGGAAAATGTGTTTTCTGCGTGATTTTGCAGGCAAAACCCGAACGGTGCACATACAAGTGGTGCCACCAGCTGAGTATTAATTTCTGTGAATTAAAATCTTTTTCAAAAGAAAGTAATCGACTCGCATAGTTTGCCTGGACACCAGCTCTGGTTCGTCGTTAAAACTCGCTTTATAGACTTTAACATAGCTACTGTGAGACAGATGTTTGAATGACTATATAAATGGCCATTGGTCCAGGATAAACCAAAAACGTTTCACCCCATATTCCTTTTGCAAAAAGGAACAGAGCTCTAAGACCTCCAGAAGCTGCAATACTGCACATAGTCTTTTCACACATATATACTGCACATGGTCTTTTCACGAATTTACGGCCAGATACTTTTCACCTCATCTTAATGTTAATAATTTATCATGAGATCATGAGATGGAGCCGTCATTCATATTCCTTATATAGATCAGCCACCAGAAAGCATCAGCTGCAGAAGTAGTAGACATCAGCCCCCCCCCCCCCCCCCGCACCAGACAGAATAAAAAGAAGAAAAAATTATGACATTGTGGCTGCCTAGGCACATTGGAATTCCGACATATGACCACCTCTCCTTGCATTTTACTATTCTGAGGCCCTGTGTTACAGTTCTTGGGGCAATTTGTTATAGTTTTTTCCCAACATACAACTACTGTTCAAGATTTTCATTCAAAGACATGGGTAGATTATCGTATATACAAGGTTCTGTTGCTTTAGAATTACCACATATCATTATTATACTAATATCTCCTTGCAACATAGAAATTACGCCAATGTCCTCATGGTTCAATGTTTAACAATTGAAATAGTACACTAGTGAAACAAATATACCCTTGATACGTAGCAAATCTATCTGTGTAGGAACATTTCACTGTAAGGAGCATATAATTGCATTATTAGTGTGTTACAACAATGGTGGACAGACTATGATGTCACTATCGACAGAGCAGTGGACTATTAGGACAAAACCAACTTATCCTGAAGTTCTCAGCTGCCCTCGCATGTGTCTATTAGAAACTTTTAATCTAACGTGGCAAAAGAACATGGTACTACCAGACTACAAGCTATTATTGATAACAATAGAGTGTGACGCGTGTGTTCGACCCTAGCTTACAAAACAGATGCTGCTCTGTCGTTATCAGTGTTCGCCAATTTGTCTGTTGGGACAGAAGGAACACGTGGAAGCTGACTGGTGCAAATAAACATTCCAGGCAGTCAAGTGTGAGAAAAGCTTATAAACTGTGTTTTGTCCACTTACAGTTTTAATTATTTCTCTATATACTTCGTGGAGATTCTTAACAAAGACTTCAAGCAAGATGCTATAGGTGTTATATGGGACTGTTAGAGTAAAGCAGAAGAAACATGCGGGGTGTTCAGGACACGGGGGAATCAAGTCCACTTTTGATCATTTTGAACTTATTCCATTTCTAAATACTACTGTATCTACGAAATAGCTTTCAGTGTACAAAATATTTATGTCCACGTATTATAAATGACTGCTCTAGGATTTACAATACTGTTAAACATTGAGGGAAGCAGTCTTTTGATCAGAGCACAGTGACAATATGTCCATTGTGGCAGTTTGCATGGCTTTTATGTCAGTGCTTGAGCTCTAATTAAAGTGGACTGACTATCATGAGTGATTCATCTAAAGATATGGAAGGTAACTCATCAGAATATCAGTGTTCTAGCTCAGGTAAGGTAATAATGACTCTGTAAATTTATCATTTGATAATAATCTAACAAGCTAATAACTAGAATGGGCTATTAAGCTTAAATGTATGATTACAATCTTTATAATACCTTCACAGTCATTGTACGAGTATTTTATATCAGCACATTTTTCTTTTAACGCAGGAGAGGATACAGCTACAGAGGAAACTGGTACTTCTGCAGCAGCTGACAATAACATTGGCAGTTAAGATGTAGCAGAGAGCAGACATCCTGAGAAGGGGAAGAGGAGTATTAGGCAACGGCAGCGGAAATGTGTGCAGGAGTATACCGAACGAAGAGCGTAAGAGTTCTAGCTAAAATCCTTCCTGTTAACGCCCCTTGCTGGAAGTTGTACTGCCACAGTCTAGTTAAAGACGAAGAAGACAGGAAACATCTTTCACTCCTTCTGGAAATCTAGTGATTAAACTGTGTAAATTGTGTACTTTCGGTGCTTATGTAGTCAGTTCTGATTATGAGGTCTTGGAGAAAAGTTCTGGAAATCCTAAAGATGTTAATTTCATATCTTTACTAAGAATTGTAGTCAAATCTGTAAAGGTGTGTAGTCCCTACACATAATAAAACAATCTTATACTCAGACAACTGTAGTGGCCAAAACAAGAAAATTAAAATGCCATTGTTTGTGTTGAAGTTACGTCAAGATCTGAGGTTGAAGTCATCGTCATTGATCATTACTTACGTAGTTATATAAATTTCTATTTAATGGAGAAAAACAGTATGAAAGTTTCGCACATTCACACACCAAATGATTGAATGGATATCGTTGAGATAAGCAAAGAAAACATTCCTCAGATATGACGTCACTGAAACGAAATTATCAGAGTTCTTATCCTCCATAAACTTGGAGAATTCAGCGAGGAACAGAAAAAAATGGTGATGCTTATGGCATTAACTGGCTGTCTATGAGACGGTTACATTATGAAATATAATCTGCTTTTTCCCTGATTTTTAAGCAGACCCTGAATCCTGATATGAAATTTGACGATTTTTGCTTACGAAAGAAATCTGCTCATACCATATCAAACTTTTGTGACGTCCAGCAGAACTCTCCGTATACCAAAAGCGAAGGATGAGAACATTGAGAACTTACTGCTATACAATACGATAGTGCGTCACCATTTTTTCTAGAACCTACCATGGGTACTGTCGCATAAGCTTCCTTAGCTCTCGAAGAATGAGCAGACAAAAGAGAATACAGTTTTCTTTGAATCTGAATCGCTTAGTTCGGTCTTTGTAAATATTTGTTAGGAGGAGATATGGGGAATAAAATTGTGACTATAAATTCAAAGAATGAAACCTGAAGACTAGAATAAAGAGGAAGATGCATATTGAATACATTGCTCAAAAGAATAAAGTCCAACATTTTCCTTCTCTATTCAAGGCAGAATGTAATAGCGCTTAAATTTACCCTTATCCAATATGAGAATACATATACAAAATATCTTCTATCATTCAAACATTTTAAATGGTATAAATTTTTTCCTATAATTATTTATTCTGGAAAGTTTCTCAAAGCTTTATTATTGTTGTTTGGTTCCCTTGTGCACTGACCGCCCCATATTTTCAAAAAGCAGAACATTATTTGCCTCAATATCGTCAGCCATAAATATTATCGAATTAGGATTAGCTCCTGCAAACAAGATTATTAAGCTCGTCTTAAGAAAAAGAACCGATCAGTTGAACACACTTAAACTATTTGCTATCAAAGATTTAGGTTATAAAAATACATATGTATTATTACTACTGCAAGTTGAATGTTCTATAAAAGTATAAAGTAAATATGACTCATTTATTCACACCACTGAGGTAGTGAGTGATAATAAGCATACAGTCTAGGAGTTCTGTTACATCTTCTTAGTGTTCTGGTGTCAGGCATAGCAATACACTTTAGTTTACATGATACTTTAGATATCACAGAGTCTGAAGTTAACTGGACCTCTGGAATATTGTGGATAGTTTACATTGCATTAGAGATAAATATTCACAAATTCTACGGTAGAGGTAGAAAGTGCCTAGATACGCCAAATCTTAAAATGATGACTATGGCTACATTACGTTCCTAATACGTTCTTCGAAAAAACTGATCTGTACCACATAGTTCCATATCATCTTTTAACACGTGCTTTATGTAGCAATAGCATGCCAGAGACAACTTGCACACTCCATTAAGGTAGCAGAAGAGAACGGCTTGGGCGGTACACTGGGGGCAAAGACGCGACTAAAAGGCTCCTCCCAATCCCCTGGATCAAACCAAATTCATTACACATACCAAATTCATTACACATATTACTTACTATCTGGAAATAAATCCTTTGAGTAGAACAACCAGCTATTGGGGCGGATGTGATAAGGTGAAGAGAAAAGAGAGAGCAGGAGATGGCAGAGAGGGGAATGAGGAAATGGACACAGATATGGCGAGGAGGAGGAGATGGCCGGAGAGAGGGGGAAGTTGAGAAGAATCGAGAGAAGGAGAGGAGGGATATTAGACAACAAATAGAGGCGTTTGCAGACAATTATTTTTCCTTGATCAGTGAGTGCATGGAATAGGAAAGAAAATCGATAATAATGTGCACGAATACCTGCAGAGGATTGACGAGTTGGTGTACGTAGAGTAGGACGTCGACGCTGGTAAATGTTACTATTGCACATAAATAGGTGTACGAGGAGCGATTTATGATCGTGGGACATGTAATCAACAAGTCGCCAATCACTTGTGCCGTTATTGTTAGTAGATGAGACCTGGTGATGTCGCTGCAACTCTAAAAAAGCAGTTCCTCATTTGGCCTCACCAAGCTGGCAGCTACGATAATCATTCGGCTAAGGAGGTGGTCCGCTTGAAAACAAATACAAAATAGTTTATGGTCCACAACCATGAATCAGCGTACGGTGCATCTAATGTATCCAAATTGTGATGTCATACTAACTAAAGGCGCAGACTTATGCGTGTATGCTGGTGACATAAGCTGTACAGCGCTTCCCCTCTCACTCCTAGGGGTTTATGCGCGCGTCTATATGTGACCCCTAAAGACTTTGCTATCAAGCACCCAAACCAACAAATCATCAATATCCACATCTCCATATACATGGTTACTCTGCAATTCACACTTAAGTGCCTGGCAGAGGGTTCCTCGAACCATTTCCATACAACTTCTCTACCATTCCACTCTCGAATGGCGCGTTGGAGAAAGGAACACCTAAATCCTTCCGTTCGAGCTCTGATTTCTCTAATTTTATAAAGATGATCATTTCTCCCTACGTTGGTGGGTGTCAACAGAATATTTAGCGTTCGGAAGAGAAAGTTAGTGATTGAAATTTCGTAAATAGATCTCGCCGCAAGGAAAACCGCCTTCGTTTCAGTGACTGCCACCCCAACTGATGTATTTGCGACTTCAAAGTTTGAAAACAATTTTGTTTATAATTCTGCATATCAGTGTCATTATTGCCAAGTGGAAGATGGAAGATATATGAGAACTACGAAATTGTATATTAAAGCATTTCTTAAAATTTCAGAATATGCGTCATAAAAAAGCTTAGGTATTATTAAAAAAATTTTAAAGTGACAATATATAGCACAATTATTCGTCATATTAGGACAGAGTATGCGTCATTAAAGGAGGAAAAGGACGATTTAAACATTAAAACAACCAGAACCAGAGAAATACGCCTACGTAAGGGGGCGTATCGTAGAACGTTATGTCGGGCATCGGTAGCGAACACCTTCCTGCAGCAGGGAGTTTACGTTGTTGATTAATTGAAATCTGACGTCAACGCAACTCGAACAGGGTTGCACAGCACCTCATTCAGGGCGCACTATGCATTTCTGGTAGACGACGACGCTAAGGCCGCGCGGGATTAGCCGAGTGGTCTGAGGCGCTGCAGTCATGGACTGTGCGGCTGGTCCCGGCGGAGGTTGGAGTCCTCCCTCGGGCATGGATGTGTGTGTTTGTCCTTAGGATAATTTAGGTTAAGTAGTGTGTAAGCTTAGGGACTGATGACCTTAGCAGTTAAGTCCCATAAGATTTCACACACATTTGAACATTTCATGGCTCTATCGGATCAGGTAGCCCTTGACATATTGAGCAGGGAGTTTCCAAGAATACTGGGCGCAAATTTCACGTATTTGTGTATGGGCGAAAATTTCACAAATTTTTATATGGGTGCAAATTTCACTGGACGCAGTTTTTATTCATCCTTAAGCTGTTGAGCGTTCTGAAACCAGAAACATCATCAGTACCCGTCACCTTTCAACACTTGTAAAGGGAATCAAAAGAAGAAGGTGGCAGACGTGTGGATCTCCCGCTACAAACGCGGAGTCGATGCTGTTGTGGGTGGGGGTGAGATGGGGTAGCGAGTAGATCAGGAGCGCCGCCTTTGGCGATCTCGGGCCGGATACATTATACGGCGCGCGTAACAACGCGAGATTCCTGCGGGCCATTTCCGCCCCCGGAGCGGCGATGGCGCGGTGCCTGGCACGGCGGCTTCATTCCCGCCTCATTACCACAAATCATCCGACCATCGCGCCGATAGGCCCGGTAATAGCTTCCCATCGGCGCACACGTCCTCACAAACAATCCGCGCCTCGCGTGGTAAGCCTATCTCGCCGGCGCCTCTTCCCACCCCCAGCCCCACCCCGTGCAGCGACCCCCTGGTATTGGAGGCGGCAGCAGCGGCAGCTCCCATCTGCCACCTGCTCGCGTGCCTCTGCTTCTGGCTGTCCGCCTACCTCCCGTGCGGACTCGTGCCTCGCGTATTCACCCACGCAATGTGTGACAGCGCTGACAAGACTCGAAGCGTGTGGTTAAAAGCAACGATGCGGTCCGATGGCTTATCGTTGCTAGCTGGATCACAGAAAGTGTTTCTCTCGAAATTTGTAAAAAGAATGAAAACTAATAATTACACCCATACAACATGAGCTTCACTTCAAACTTCCGAGCTAACTGCTCGTGGTTGATGTGTAAAACTTTCTCTTAACGTTTCTCTCCAACTGCGGGAGACTTTTTGAGAGGTAAAGTACGCGAAAGAACTTGCCCCCCTTCTAACAGCCATGTACCGCAAGTCTCCAGAGGAACGGAAGGTTCCTAATGATTGGAAAAGAGCACAGGTAGTTCCAGGTTTCCAGAAGGTTCGTAGAGCAGATGCGCAAAACTATAGGCCTATATCTCTGACATAGATTTGTTGTAGAATTTTAGAACATGTTTCTTGCTCACGTATCGTGTCATTTCTGGGAACCCAAAATCTACTCTGTAGGAATCAACATGGATTCCGGAAACAGCGATCGTGTGAGACCCAACTCGCTTTATTTGTTCATGACACCCAGAAAATATTAGATACAGGCTCCCAGGTAGATGCCATTTTCCTTGACTTCCGGAAGCCGTTCGATACAGTTCCACACTGTCGCCTGATAAACAAAGTATGAGCCTAAGGAACAACAGACCAGCCTTGTGGCTGGATTGAAGAGTTTTTAGCAAACAGAACACAACATGTTGTTCTCAATGGAGAGACGTCTACAGACGTTAAAGCAACCTCTTGGGTGCCACAGGAGAGTGTTCTGGGAAAATTGCTTTTCACAATATATATAAATGACCTAGTAGATAGCGTCGGAAGTTCCATGCGGCGGAGAAGTTGCAGCATTAGAAACTTGCAGCGAAATGCAGGAAGATCTGCAGCGGATAGGCACTTGGTGCGGGGAGTGACAACTGACCCTTAACATAGACATATGTGATGTATTGAGAATACATAGAAATAAGGATCCTTTATTGTATCATTATATGATATGATTATGTGATAGAGGAACAAACACTGGTAGCAGTTACTTCAGTAAAATATCTGGGAGTATGCGTACGGAACGATTTGAAGTGGAATGATCATATAAAATTAATTGTTGGTAAGGCGGGTGTCAGCTTCAGATTCATTGGGAGAGTCCTTAGAAAATGTAGTCCATCAACAAAGGAGGTGGCTTACAAAACACTCGTTCGACCTATACTTGAGTATTGCTCATCAGTGTGGGATCCGTACCAGGTCGGGTTGACAGAGGAGATAGAGAAGATCCAAAGAAGAGCGGCGCGTCTCGTCACAGGGTTATTTGGTAAGCGTGATAGCGTTCGGAGATATTTAGCAAATTCAAATGGTAGACTCTCCAAGAGAGGCACTCTGCATCGCGGTGTAGCTTGCTGCCAGGTTCAGAGAGGGTGCGTTTCTGGATAAGGTATCGGATATATGCTTCCCCCTACTTGTACCTCCCGAGGAGATCACGAATGTAAAATTAGAGAGATTCGAGCGCGCACGGAGGCTTTCCGTAGTCGTTCTTCCCGCGAACCATACGTGACTGGAACAGGAAAGGGAGGTAATGAGAGTGACACGTAAAGTGCCCTCCGCCACACACCGTTGCATGGCTTGCCGAGTATAAATGTAGATGTAGATATAAAATGGGCGAAATGCAACCGGAGCTCAAGGGCACACCGAATATATGAACAGTGTAGAGGTGTTGCTAACATTCTTGATTGAAAGTATTCGATCGTATTCTCATGTTGCAACGCTGACGTCCAAATTTTGTTTCCTACAGCCGATTTATCCATACATCCCAAGCGGCAGTTCCTGTTGTGTTTAACCGAACTGGCATTAGCACTGCTTTTCGTGGTACCAATATGAACCAGTTCTATAATAAGTTCCGGCCGCTGTGGACGAGCGGTTTTAGGCGCTTTAGTGCGGATCCACGCGGCTGCTACGGTCGCAGGCTCGAATCCTGCCTCGGACATGGATATGTGCGATGTCCTTAGGTGAGTTAGGTTTACGTAGTTCTAAGCCAAGGGGACTGTTGACCTCAGATGTTAAGTCCCATAGCGCTTCGAGTTATTTGAACCATCTACAATAATGAATTTTGTATACGTCCGGTGAAGCCAAAGGTTCTCGTATATCTTTGTGAACTGTCTTGTTTAAGAGATGCAAGTGAACATCTACGACCGACATTCAAGAAGAATCGTTATTGTTACAAGGACACAGATCGAGTACTTCGCTCTAGGCAGAGAATCAGGAACAGAGAAGATCAAATACTACCAAAGAGAATGTTTTCCTTCCGTTCATTAGTAGCATTGCAGATCACAATCGGAAATTGCTGAGCAAGTATAATTTGGAAACTATCTTCAGACCCACCAGCAAGATAAAAGAAAGTTTTTGATCGTAGAAGACGTCCTTTGGCAACACTGGGTGTATATAAAATTCCATGTAGTTGTAGACTTGTTTATATTGGTACCACGAAAAGAAATGTTAACACCCATCTGTTTGAATACAGCAGGAATTTCCGCCTGGAACATGCGGATAAATCGGTCGTAGCGGAACTTATTTGCCAAGGGGGTGATCATGAAATAAGATTCGGTATGACGAGCGTCATATCGAAAACATTACATTTTCATGCAAGCATGTGTAGAGAGGCTATTGAGATTTGGAAACATCGTAAAAATTTCAAAAGGAAAGAGGGAGGTGTTAAATTAGATAAAATTTGCATCTCAACGTTGCACCGTTAGAATGATGATCGATTACTTTCAGTCAATAATATTTTCATTACCAGAAATAATCCCGTAGCCCACGTCATGTAATAGACTGTGGTGGTCTCTATGAAATTATCCAAGAAATTCGAGAAAGGTGTTGAACTAACAGCGAAGTACAAGAAATATATAAAAATTGATTGTAATAACTGCAGATGCGTAAGTAATGCTTCTTGCATATCATACGCCAGAATTTTTAGCAGTAGGGTGAGAACAAAAGCAGACGACATCTTTTTAGTACGGCAAAAATATTTCAGAAAAGATTGTCCTAGGAAGATACAATATTACTTTTACATCAGCTTATTGGAAGTCAAAGGAAACCATTTACATTTCGCAGACTTTGAGGGGAGATTTTACAATGTCACTGCACAAGAGCTACGGGATATAATGAGATACGTTGTTGATAGCGAATCGACAGATCCAGAACCAGAAAATAAAAATGTAAGGCCATGATGTTGTTTAGATGGTGGCACATTCAGTACTTATACTGATGATATCGTACACAAACCGGACTTCGTAATTAACACGGGCGTTATAACTCATCGAAGTTGAATTCTTCATGCTGACAACCTTATGCCAATTTTTAGATGACCTATAAAGAGCAATATATTATGTCGACAAAATTTGTAATTTAAAATGGCTGTATCAATTAATAAGACGTAAAAAAATTCATAAGGACTAAACTTAATATCAATAATAGGATATTCGATGTAAAGTCATTCCTGTGAGCACCTTGCTTTAAGACTATAATAAAGATGTTGAAATAAGGTAATCGAATTCGCCTGATATGTACAACAATCAACAGATAGCTAGGAAGTGAAAAGCAACTGAAATAAGATGTCACAAGACAGATGTAACTCCAGGATTGCTATGGGGAAGTGAACCTCCATTTTCGAACAGAAAACCGGAAGAGACCCATTCACAGTGCAGAAATAAAATTTTTAGACGCCGTAGTAGGATGTAAGGATATGGACACAATCATAAACGATGAAAGATCTATGGTAAAGTGTAATACAGGTTAGAGGAAACGGAAGACGAAATGAGCACCTGAATGAAGTGTCCCAGAATGACTCCGAATAAAGTTGAAATATAGGAATACAGAAAACATATTGGCAAGCCAAGCTAACATTAGGTGTCAGGGTTCATAAAGGCCAATAAATGGCCTAATGCGGAAGTCTAGTAAGGCGTACTGTTGTACAGCGCATTTTCTTGATTCTGACACTAAACCAATAACATGTTCGAATCTGTATATTTTTAGTGAAGATGAGAATTCCTGGCAAGATTCGATGAATCAGCATGTCACTGAAAATTTTTATTGAATATTTCTTACCCAACTAAGCGTGTGTATCAGCAAGTAGTTACTGTCCAGTTGACCACAAGGTCAATTGGCTAGCACGAAAAAGAAAAATATATACAAGAAAAACTAAAACAATGCTTTAATTTACTTTCCTTGTTACTACTATTATGAGGTTTTTCTGAACATATACTTACATCTCCTTGCTGTCACTCCAGTCTGCATCCAGTAATTTTGGAGCCTCAGTGCAATAACTGTCACTAAATACAGTTTTGCTGGAGCTTTGTTGGTTTCCATTTATTCTTTCTAAACAAGAAGCCTAACAACTGCTTACTTCTGCTGCTGCGCATTTATCAGTCGTTTAGACACTCATGCACCCTACTAGCTGCCCTCTGTTACACTAAAAACTGGATAACTGTATACATTGAATCATTACCCCCTATATTGTTCGTTAACAATCACAATTTACTTTGTAAATAATGTTCACATATCTTTAAGTAAAGTCGACGCTTTGATTAAATTCTCTGCTCGAAGTCTGCATTCATTCTCTCTTTGATACTGTCAAGTAGGCTGTTATTCACAAACACTCAAGGCATCCACATTCTTGATTTTCATTTAACTGCTTATCTAAGCAAATAAAAGAATATGATTGTATGTGTACATGTTCGAGAGTGCAGGCTCTAGTTTCCTACAGTTCAATGTAGGTTTTTTTTCAGTTCACACGAAGTTCGTCAAATCTGTAAACATCTCTGGTGACAGCACTGATAGCGTCTCAATATGGAGCCTGGCGTCTTGGAAATCATGCACTGCAGAAGCCTTGCGTTGGAGTAATGCTGCGTGAGTTCCCGGTCACACCAGTGTTACACACTTTACATCCAGACTCTCTGTCTTTTAACTTGACCACGTAGTTTTTCGTGGCGACATTCTTGAATAAATGCTTTACGGATTTCTTGCAGAGTCAGATTTGTCAGTCACGATCTTTCAAAAAAAAAATGGTTCAAATGGCTCTGAGCACTATGGGACTCGACTGCTGTGGTCATAAGTCCCCTAGAACTTAGAACTACACTCCTGGAAATGGAAAAAAGAACACATTGACACCGGTGTGTCAGACCCACCATACTTGCTCCGGACACTGCGAGAGGGCTGTACAAGCAATGATCACACGCACGGCACAGCGGACACACCAGGAACCGCGGTGTTGGCCGTCGAATGGCGCTAGCTGCGCAGCATTTGTGCACCGCCGCCGTCAGTGTCAGCTAGTTTGCCGTGGCATACGGAGCTCCATCGCAGTCTTTAACACTGGTAGGATGCCGCGACAGCGTGGAAGTGAACCGTATGTGCAGTTGACGGACTTTGAGCGAGGGCGTATAGTGGGCATGCGGGAGGCCGGGTGGACGTACCGCCGAATTGCTCAACACGTGGGGCGTGAGGTCTCCACAGTACATCGATGTTGTCGCCAGTGGTCGGCGGAAGGTGCACGTGCCCGTCGACCTGGGACCGGACCGCAGCGACGCACGGATGCACGCCAAGACCGTAGGATCCTACGCAGTGCCGTAGGGGACCGCACCGCCACTTCCCAGCAAATTAGGGACACTGTTGCTCCTGGGGTATCGGCGAGGACCATTCGCAACCGTCTCCATGAAGCTGGGCTACGGTCCCGCACACCGTTAGGCCGTCTTCCGCTCACGCCCCAACATCGTGCAGCCCGCCTCCAGTGGTGTCGCGACAGGCGTGAATGGAGGGACGAATGGAGACGTGTCGTCTTCAGCGATGAGAGTCGCTTCTGCCTTGGTGCCAATGATGGTCGTATGCGTGTTTGGCGCCGTGCAGGTGAGCGCCACAATCAGGACTGCATACGACCGAGGCACACAGGGCCAACACCCGGCATCATGGTGTGGGGAGCGATCTCCTACACTGGCCGTACACCACTGGTGATCGTCGAGAGGACACTGAATAGTGCACGGTACATCCAAACCGTCATCGAACCCATCGTTCTACCATTCCTAGACCGGCAAGGGAACTTGCTGTTCCAGCAGGACAATGCACGTCCGCATGTATCCCGTGCCACCCAACGTGCTCTAGAAGGTGTAAGTCAACTACCCTGGCCAGCAAGATCTCCGGATCTGTCCCCCATTGAGCATGTTTGGGACTGGATGAAGCGTCGTCTCACGCGGTCTGCACGTCCAGCACGAACGCTGGTCCAACTGAGGCGCCAGGTGGAAATGGCATGGCAAGCCGTTCCACAGGACTACATCCAGCATCTCTACGATCGTCTCCATGGGAGAATAGCAGCCTGCATTGCTGCGAAAGGTGGATTTACACTGTACTAGTGCCGACATTGTGCATGCTCTGTTGCCTGTGTCTATGTGCCTGTGGTTCTGTCAGTGTGATCATGTGATGTATCTGACCCCAGGAATGTGTCAATAAAGTTTCCCCTTCCTGGGACAATGAATTCAGGGTGTTCTTATTTCAATTTCCAGGAGTGTACTTAAACCTAACTAACCTAAGGACATCACACACATCCATGCCCGAGGCAGGATTCGAACCTGCGACCGTAGCGGTCGTGCGGTTCCAGACTGTAGCGCCTTCAACCGCTCGGCCACTTCGGCCGGCCACGATCTTTCGACGAGTTGCTAACAGACTACTGAATTCCATTCTCCTGGCATTGATGACGAAGGAAGTCTTCGAAAGTTTTAGACTGACAAATATAACGTGTCAAGAACTCCGTGAATCATTTATTCGTGTTTTTCAACTGTAATTAAGAAATTGTCGGAGATCATTCTTTTTTTTTTTTAGAAATCATGGTTGGCAGTGTGGCTATATACGTCAATAAAGAGTAGTTTCGCTGTGATTTTCCGTTGACACTGGCCTCTGTAAGGTATGCACTTTGTCCTCAAATAACCTTAACCGCTTCTGGAGGTTTACCAACAATTATGAAGTGTCGAACCAGCAGCTCGAACAGTGTACAAGACGTTTGGTGGACGTTCCGCATTTCCCCATTAGAAACATGTCACACTCCGTCATGCGTTTTAGAAAAGTTTTGTGTATCCTTGTATTATCGATGCCACAGACTTACAGTTTTGGCATTTGGTACTGATTGGTGATACGCACGAGGAAACTCCTTTTTCGCCACAGCGTTGGACGATAACCCTGCGTACCGCAGCACGATTTGTGGAGCAAACGTTTAACTACAGGTGTGTAACCTGAGGAAAGCCGTTTTCTTAATAAATTACTCGTCCTGGCTTTGACAAGGCAACAGACCTGAAAAAAGCGGAAAATAAACTGTGTGAAGTAAATGTATTTACAAGTTTTGTATTAGAACAAAATGGAAATTCAGGCATTTAGACAAAATTTTCACTTTTAAGTTCTAACCACCCTCATGGCAGCTCCTTTAAGATCTCCGCCCATGTGACAATGAAAATAGCGATATTACAGGAGCAGTTGCGGAAGAATATTCTCCTAGACGGCGGCTGAATGACAAACGTAGAAGCAGTCTACAATGCGTACGAGAATGAACTCCACGTCGGACAATACACACCAGAACAGCCAAAATAAGTCCGAAAAAGTAAATGAAAGTGGACCACGTATCCTTACAGCTGATCTTCTTGTATTTAATTTTTTTTTTAAATGGCTACAGAGAGTCAATCGTACAACCAACTACAGAATTTAGTAACTCCGTCTTCAGGCCACGAGTGGTCTACCGGGACCATCCGACCGCCGTGTCATCCACAGTGGAGGATGTGGATAGGAGGGGCGTGGGGTCAGCACACCACTCTCCCGGTCGGTATGATGGTATTCTTGACCGAAGCCGCTACTATTCGGTCGAGTAGCTCCTCAATTGGCATCACGAGGCTGAGTGCACCCCGAAAAATGGCAACATTGCATGGCGGCTTGGATGGTCACCCATCCAAGTGCCGACCGCGGCCGACAGTGCTTAACTTCGGAGATCTCACGGGAACCGGTGTATCCACTGCGGCAAGGTCGTCAGAATTTAGTAACAAGGGGCAAAATTACTTATTTTAAACACAGCACTTAAAAAAAGTGATATTTTTTTAAACTGATGTTTGTACACTTTGTTTTCATGACTCTTAAGACATTGAACATTGAGGCATTTGAAGTTAATTCTTCCTGTAACATCATTAAGTTAAGGAACCTATCAGATGATAAGCGCATACGTAAAGTATCGTTAAAGATTGCTTTAACAAAGTAAATTAATTTGTAAATTTGTTTAGAGGCTTGATAGTTCAAAGATATTATAGCTAATCGAGAAGAGAAACGATAAATTGTTCTGAGTTCTTTCGAGTAAAAATGAAAGATGTTATATCCATCTTTACAGTAGCAGCAATTAGGAGAGACATTTTAAATCTAACTATATCACGATTAGCCAAGCAGCTATAAAGCTGAGTAAATGTTAGTACATTATCACAACATCCTAATGCCTTTTTTAGTTGTCGAAACATTACTAGACGCTGTAGCTAACGATAAATTGTTCTGAGTTCTTTCGAGCAAAAATGAAAGATGTTATATCCATCTTTACAGTAGCAGCAATTAGGAGAGACATTTTAAATCTAACTATATCACGATTAGACAAGCAGCTATAAAGCTGAGTAAATGTTAGTACATTATCACAACATCCTAATGCCTTTTTTAGTTGTCGAAACATTGCTAGACGCTGTAGCTAACTAGCTGAATCTTGTGATGGAAGCAGAAAAAAGAAGATGGTGTGTTAGCGTCCTCCCTAGCGCAACCCCTGCAGAAGACTTTGTCCATTATATTCAATGAAGGTGCTGCCAAAACATTTCGTTGTTGAACGGAGTAGCAACATTCTCAGGAGGACGGACATTCCTGTGGAACACGCTAGTGTCTCACAGCGATCCTGAAGTACTTTACAAGACTATTTTACAACGTTGATAAATAAGTGGAACACATGTTCATAGAGATCGAATCCTTCAACAGGAAGTCCTCTACAAACCTCCTAACGTAGGCTGATTTCCCTGCTTCGAAACTGCTCTTTCAATTCTCATGTCGACATACGAGCATATAATAGTACCCGTAAACGCTAACACTAATTTTCTATACGATAATCCTTTCAACGTGAAATTTAAGCGGATCTTTCTGCTTCAAACGTGTCGCTAATTCAGCTTGCTCCTACCGATCATACGAACAACTGTCATACTCTCACAGGCATACTTCCAACAAACAAACTAATTCATACCTCTCAAATATCTGCACTTGGCCTGTCTGTCCATGACATAATTTTCATGAAGTACTCGCTAGAAAGTGCCAGAAAGGAACCACAACTGACTACACATCGCGACTTCATTAACTTATTAGAAATTGCAATTGAGGCGCAAGAAATGGTTTGCGTGCCAGACCAGCTAACAATCTACGTAGCTAAACCTATCGTGACGAATATCAGTCAGGTTTCCGTAAATGTCCCAGCACAACATAACCCTTAACAAAGGTAACAGATGACCTGAAGCTCTCCATGGTCGTTCAAAAGGTGACTATCACGTTTTTCTTAGGTTTCAGCAAAGCCTTTGACACTGCAGATTACGAAATTTTACTTGCCAAAGTTAGAAGCCTAAATTTCTCGCAAAGTGCAGTGCAACAGTTTCACTTATGCTTGATGTCTCGCCAGCAATGCCTCATGTCCGGCATAATTAAGTCACAATGCAGGCATATAGTATCAGGCTTCCCCCAGGGATCAGTATGAGGTCTTTCCATTGTATGTCAATATGTACCATCAGTTTTTTATTACTACGAATACCACGTGTGCTCTGATGACCTCCGGTTGTACCTAAGCATAAACCAATAAACCTTAAGGCATCTATCGAGAATCTCAATACCCACCTGTATGCACTACCAAAATGAACGCTGTATGTAAGGTTCAAACTCAACCCATCCAAAACCCAGGCGCCACTGGTTGGTCATTCTAGGATCATTAGCCCGCAATGTCAGGAATCCCTACCAGCTTTAACCCTAAACGGGATAAATATCAAGCCTGCCTCAGCAAAGAGGACAGAAGTAATAACAGTTGAAAATATAAATTGGGCTGAGCACGTAATTGCAGTGTGCAAGAAGACATGAACAGCTCTCCATGTCCCACAAGAATGTCTTCCCTCTTGACCTAAAAATAAAATGATACAAGCACTTATACTTCCAGTTATAGATTACAGAGATGTTATACTGCAAGATCTTTCTCACAAAACTGTTTATAAATGTCTGTGTTTGTTATGTCTGTGATGTTCGACTCTTTGATCATATTTCACCATCATACGCACGCAGTCATCCTGCAGACAAGTGCAGAGTTTTTAGTACCATACATCTTCTTTACCGTCTTATCAACGTACAGTATCCCTTATACCTGTCCTCGAACATAAAGCTCTTGTCTGAACAACATGGCAGGAAAACCGGTTCCCATCAGAGCAAAGTCCCAACGCATCGTTCAGGCGCTGTTGATACGGTCGCAGGTTCGAGTCCTGCCTCGGCATGGATATGTGTGATGTATTTAGGTTGGTTAGGTTTAAGTAGTTCTAAGGCTAGGGGACTGATGACCTCAGATGTTAAGTCCCATAGTGCTTAGAGCCATTTGAACCATCGTTCAGTCACTCTTCCGAAGTCCTTCTCAGTAGCACAAACCCGACTCTGGAATAAATTTCCACATTATGTTAGGGCACTGAAGACAGTTGATGACAAAAAAAAGGCTCTAAGCACTATGGGACTTAACATCTGAGGTCATCATCCCCTAGAACTTAGAACTACTTAAATCTGCCTAATCTACGGACATCACACACATCCATATCAGAGGCAGGATTCGAACCTGAGACCGTAGGTGCCGCGTGGTCCGGGAGTGAAGCGGCTAGAACCGCTCGGCCACAGTGGCCGGCAGTTGATGGCTTATCTACTGAAACAGCAGTAATGGTTACCATTGTGCCTGTTCACACTCGGTACCCCTTTATATCGTTCATTGCAGCCAGATCGTACTCGTTTTACAGGATTCTTAGCTGCTGCCTTCTCCTTCAATTTCGTTTCTCCCGAACTCATGTGAAAAAACATCTATTTTCTACACCAGTAACTCCTTTTTAGATCTGCCTCCGTCATTGTTAATATCAACGTCAGTAATTATTATTAATAATAGCGGTGGCAGTAGCAGCAGTAGTAGAAGTATTGCATCCATTAGCCCACAGTCAGTATTATTTTCTCACATTGTCTCTAGAGACACTCAAATCATTCTAATACTACCATTTTGAAATGTATTGTTATTTCTTAGGTAATTATGATGTAAAAAAGGTACTGTAAATTTGAAGCCATGGTTCAATGTAAGACAGGATCTGATTACCCTAATTATATCAGGTTAAATAAATAACTAAATAAATGCTTTTGTATTATCTCATCCATTCTATTAGTAATAATATTGCAGGGCGCTGTCCCATTTGGCTCTAATTTACAGTCGGTCAACGTGCGAGACCCATTCCTATTTCTTTATCCCGTTGCGCGCTGGCTCCATCACAATCATGTAGGACTCTTCTCTCTTCATTATAGAGCAGTCGCGCTTCACCCACGCTGTAGTTATCTTTTTAATACGAAGATATAATGGCCGGCCGAAGTGGCCGTGCGGTTAAAGGCGCTGCAGTCTGGAACCGCAAGACCGCTACGGTCGCAGGTTCGAATCCTGCCTCGGGCATGGATGTTTGTCATGTACTTAGGTTAGTTAGGTTTAACTAGTTCTAAGTTCTAGGGGACTAATGACCTCAGAAGTTGAGTCCCATAGTGCTCAGAGCCAAGATATAATGCCACTAACAGATCTACTGTTTCATTTACCAAGTAATTGTCTGAGTTACTGACAAGGATCTTTGACAGCATTGACGCAGAAAGTGAATCTGACGAGATCACAATTGTGTCATCGCTTACTGTTTCAACGCATTTAGTGCCTCCAGTATTGCCATAAGATCTATCGTTAACACAGAGACCTCTGTCAAATATCAGAAATGTGTCTTTTCACCATTACATGTACTACTTACATACCATTTCCTATAACTACACTCCTGGAAATTGAAATAAGAACACCGTGAATTCATTGTCCCAGGAAGGGGAAACTTTATTGACACATTCCTGGGGTCAGATACATCACATGATCACACTGACAGAACCACAGGCACATAGACACAGGCAACAGAGCATGCACAATGTCGGCACTAGTACAGTGTATATCCACCTTTCGCAGCAATGCAGGCTGCTATTCTCCCATGGAGACGATCGTAGAGATGCTGGATGTAGTCCTGTGGAACGGCTTGCCATGCCATTTCCACCTGGCGCCTCAGTTGGACCAGCGTTCGTGCTGGACGTGCAGACCGCGTGAGACGACGCTTCATCCAGTCCCAAACATGCTCAATGGGGGACAGATCCGGAGATCTTGCTGGCCTGGGTAGTTGACTTACACCTTCTAGAGCACGTTGGGTGGCACGGGATACATGCGGACGTGCATTGTCCTGTTGGAACAGCACGTTCCCTTGCCGGTCTAGGAATGGTAGAACGATGGGTTCGATGACGGTTTGGATGTACCGTGCACTATTCAGTGTCCCCTCGACGATCACCAGTGGTGTACGGCCAGTGTAGGAGATCGCTCCCCACACCATGATGCCGGGTGTTGGCCCTGTGTGCCTCGGTCGTATGCAGTCCTGATTGTGGCGCTCACCTGCACGGCGCCAAACACGCATACGACCATCATTGGCACCAAGGCAGAAGCGACTCTCATCGCTGAAGACGACACGTCTCCATTCGTCCCTCCATTCACGCCTGTCGCGACACCACTGGAGGCGGGCTGCACGATGTTGGGGCGTGAGCGGAAGACGGCCTAACGGTGTGCGGGACCGTAGCCCAGCTTCATGGAGACGGTTGCGAATGGTCCTCGCCGATACCCCAGGAGCAACAGTGTCCCTAATTTGCTGGGAAGTGGCGGGCGGTCCCCTACGGCACTGCGTAGGATCCTACGGTCTTGGCGTGCATCCGTGCGTCGCTGCGGTCCGGTCCCAGGTCGACGGGCACGTGCACCTTCCGCCGACCACTGGCGACAACATCGATGTACTGTGGAGACCTCACGCCCCACGTGTTGAGCAATTCGGCGGGACGTCCACCCGGCCTCCCGCATGCCCACTATACGCCCTCGCTCAAAGTCCGTCAACTGCACATTCGGTTCACGTCCACGCTGTCGCGGCATGCTACCAGTGTTAAAGACTGCGATGGAGCTCCGTATGCCACGGCAAACTGGCTGACTCTGACGGCGGCGGTGCACAAATGCTGCGCAGCTAGCGCCATTCGACGGCCAACACCGCGGTTCCTGGTGTGTCCGCTGTGCCGTGCGTGTGATCATTGCTTGTACAGCCCTCTCGCAGTGTCCGGAGCAAGTATGGTGGGTCTGACACACCGGTGTCAATGTGTTCTTTTTTCCATTTCCAGGAGTGTATATTCTCGTCAATTTATACAGAACGTATTCCATATCTTGAGGGGGGGGGGGGGAGGGGGGAGTGATAATCAGGCCTAAACAAGACAAAAATGTCCATTTAACATGAGCCCTAAAATGAATACCTTAAGAGTACTGCGCACTTGTTCATTATGGCTTCTGTGTTGTTTTTGTGGAGTTTGATGAGGTGAATGCTTTTCTCCCGGTTCATTGTCTCGCGCATGAGTAGTGCAACGATGTTTACACGAAGTTAAATGAGATACAAGAGACGTTTTGATGCTTGCACAATAACAGACTAGAGTCGAAACAGCCCCGCGAAATAGGCTTCACGTTGGGGACCACGATATCAGTACACGGAATTCTTCCGCAAAATATTTTGCGGGAAGCTGATTCGCGTAAAGTCAACGCCTCTTTAGAAGAGAAAGTTCTTCTCTGGCTGAATAAAAGGCTGCTAGTTTGATTTCAATACACCTTTCGCTTCTTTTATTTTAGAAGTATCCACAAAGGCGATTTTGTGCGACATAATGTAAACAGAACAATTGTGAAATCGCGTAGTCTATATCACGAAATGTGTCGAGAATAGGACATTATGGGTTGTAGAGGATAAACCGATAGATACAGATCAATTGCGGCTCACGATTGCAAAACGACCACAGAAAATCGGCACTCAGCTTGTGTCGAAAATAAAAGATGCTAAACGTGTACCGCAATCAAACGGGCAGCTTTCTATTAGTCGTCCGGATACACCTTATATTGTAAGATGATAATAATAGTGATGCTAGTGACTAAGAAACGACAGTAGAAACTGGTATGTTGGGTGTCAGAAATATGTATTCCATATTAACAGAATCTTCCGTCGGTTCTTGGTAGAACAACATTATAATAATAAATGAAAAGCACCAGTTTGCTTTTGTTCTACAATATTATTTTTATTGCTAACCGAAATGTCTGAAGATGGCCTTGTAAGCCGAAAACCGGTTAGCAATAAAAATAATATTGTAGAACAAAAGCAAACTGGTACTTTTCATTTATTATTATGTATTCCATAGTTTGAGAAGTGGTAGTGTGGACTAAAACAAAAGAAAACAAAAACATCGAGTAACCATGGGCTTTAAAATACATACCATAAGACATATAAGCACTTCCTCATCGTCGCTGGTGTGAAACAAATCTCTTATACTGCAGTCTCTTTCCTATTACGAATAATTACAGAATGCATTAAACAAATGAGGCCACATTCCTCTGTATTCCATGGATATTGCATGCAGCAAAAACCTGTTAGTGTTGCTACTGTAAACCGCATTCGCAGTTCTTGCTATGTGCAGCTCACATATACGTTCTAGTGGAACGAGTTCGTGTTTTATTAAGGTAGCCAAATGGTTTGCTTGTAGTTTATCTTTAAACCTACCAACATAACATAAGTCTATTACTCCACAAGGAAAAGGCAGATATGATCTGTTATACATGAAATGTATTTGCAATTTCGAATATGGTCTACCATAAGCTGTACAATGGAATGACGACAATGATAATTTTTGCCAGACCGGGACACGAATCCAGATTTCCCGCTTATCGCGAGCGGTCACCTTACCATTTCGCTATCCGAGCACGATGGACGGCAGGACGAACTTCCATATGTCCTCATCCGCGTGCCTACAACCTGTACTTGCACATCCATTATTTACATTCCAGTACAGGGGAGACATGCTTCTTGAAAGTCGCTTGCCCGGTGTCGGTGGATAAGTACGTTATTCCATTGCCTTTGTTAATACGAATTACGATGTAAAGTTCCTTCGGACATGCATGCATGCAACCAGGCAAGCGACTTCCAAGTAAGAGGTTTCTCCTGTACGGGAATACACGTGGTAGATATTCGAGTGCAGGTTGTGGACACCTGGTTGACGACGAATGGAAGCTGATGGTAGTCCATATTTGCAATTGTGAATACATTCCATGTTTTTCATAACGGCTGTAGTCACCACAGTGCCTCTTCCTTCGGACACGCATCCATGTTTCAAGGAACGTAACATTGTAATTCTGAATAACACAGGCAATGCAAAACGTATGATCTGTCATGGTCTGGTAAATGGAAGAAAACGTTGAACCCTGTATGTATGCTGTAAAACATCTAGAAAGCGTAGTATCATCTTCATAATTACTCAACAGTCTGCCCTGCCGACTAACGCACTCCGCCTCCGTGGCTCCAACAACGGCGGATCGTGAGAGACTTCGCACCACTCGTACTTCGGTCGTGGAGGAGAGAGTATTGCAATGACAGAAAGAAGCTTCTACAACTAGTGTACGTAGAATTTCAGCTTCTATCGGGGTTAGTCATCCTCTTGTGTGAACCATCCGGCACGAACAGTTGCTCTACCTATATCATGCACATCGTGTCCCAGCCCTTCAGCCACAAGAACAGCCTGCCAGAATGTATTTCTGCCACTGATATTGCAAAGATTTGGTGATGATCCACTTTACACGACAAAGATATTGTTCACAGACGGAGCTGATTCCACACTAGATGAGATTGTCAATTATCTTAATCAAAATGGCAAAGTACCACCGCCGATTTTCAGTCAGTGTATGTATAGCGTTTATTGGCGATAAGCCAGTAGAGCTTTACATACTGCCGAACAGGCTGAGTGCTACATCGTATCGTCAGTTCCTACCAAACGACATGTTTGTCCTGCTAGAGGAGGTAATACTCCGAAATGGAGGTGCGGTTCATGTCTAATGGAAGAACAGCTCATTTTCACCGAAAGTTTCGAGAACAGCACACACACACACATTTAATGGCCAATATATAAGCCGGGGAGGTCATGTACGTTGATCAGCTCATTCACTTGATGTTAATCCCTTGGCTTTTTGGGTTTGCGGACAGTTGAAATCTTTGGTATATAGAAGCCTCATAAATGATGCACAAAGACTACAGAAACGCGTCATAAATGCCTGCAGTGCATCCTTTACCAACCTGGAGATTTTTAGAGAGTATATGATTCCCTAAGACGTCGGACAGAAGCATGTCTTACTGTGAATGGACACCGTACTGAGCGGTGGCCGACAAGTGCAGGTCATATGCAACAACGAGCTGAGTGCATTAGAAACTCTCCTGTTTCACAGAAGCAGAATGATGTATTCCCTTTTGTGTACTCATTTGTTTACTGCATTCTGTTGGTCGTTCGTAACAGTAAAGAGCCATTTAGCCAGACATTTGAAGAAATTCATCGCTCCACCTACATTGTATTTTAAAATAGACATAGGCTACAGGGTATCCCAAAAGGAATGGTCAGTATTCAGGAATAAGACAAGCTCGGGCATCAGAAACGAAAAAAGTCTGCTGAACAAGTGTTCGTAGCTCTTAAGGTATGTATTTTAGACCCCATGTTTACTAGACAATTTTCCTTCTTTTGATCCAAATTATCTCCTTTCAAAATATGGAAAGCAAAGGGCTTCCAGTAGAAGAGTGTTGTTTCACAGTAACAAACGTGAAGACGTTCTCATAGATCTTACCGTAAGCATTTTTGACCACATGTTTACAACACATTTTTGTTTCGAACGACCGTTCCTATCGTATCCCTGAATATTCATTCCTCTTTTGACATCCTGCAGAACAAATGTGGAAACATCATCGCTTGTCCATGAATAGTTGTGCATAGCAGAATTATCGATGTGCCAGACGTTACGACTCGTTTCAGAACACACCTGCATGCAACTGGTAACGGTACGGCCTCAAGGCGTCATCGAAGGACAGAAGTGAACAACCTGCGAATATCATCTTGAGAAATACATTGAAAGTCGAAGAAACTGCTACAGGTATGCGTATTCAAATACAGAGATACGTAAACAGGCAGATTGCGGCGCTGCGGTCGGCAAAGCCCGTGAAGGACAAGTGTCTGGAGCAGTTGTTAGATCGGCTTCTGCTGCTACGATGGCAGGTGATCAAGATTTAATTGAGTTTGAACGTAGTGTTATAGTTGACGCACGAACGATTGGACAAAACATTTCCGAGGTCGCGATGAATTGGGGATTTTCCCGTACGACAACTTCACGAGTGTACCGTGAATATCAGGAGTCCGGTGAAACATCAAATCTCCGACATCGCTGCACCCGGAAAAAAGATTCTGCAGGAACGGGACCAACGACGGCAGAAGAGAATCGTTCAGCGTGACAGAAGCGCTATCCTTCCGCAAATTGCTGCAGATTCCAATTCTGTTCCATGAAGAAGTGTTAGCGTGCGAACCATCAACAAAACTTCATCGACATGGGCTTTCGAAGCCGTGATGACTGCACGACACAAAGCTTTACGCCTCGCCTGAGCCACTCAGTACCGACATGGGACTGTTGATGACTGGAATGATGTTCCCTGGTCGGACGAGTCTGGTTTCAAATTGTAACGAGCAGATGGACGTGTACGGGTATGGAGACAACCTCACGAATGCATGGATTCTACATGTCAGCAGGTGACTGTTCAATCTGGTTGAGGCTCTGTAATGGTGTGGGGCGTGGACAGTTGGAGTGATATGGGACTACTGATACGTCTAGATACGACTTGACAGGTGACACGCACGTTAGCATCCTGTCTGATCACCTGCATCCATTCATGTCCTTTGCGCATTCCGACGGACTTGGGAAATTCCAGCATCTAACAATACCACCACCTGTTAAGTAGGTTAGAAATCAGATTAATAATGTTTCTCACGCAGTATATTTTCGCTTTATCGGGCAACAACAAAGTTCTTGACTGTGGATGGTGTCGTCAGAATAGAAATAATGAAGTCACTGTAAAAAAGTCATTAAGTTTGGCACTTATCTTGAATGGATTCCCACGTAGATTTCGTCGAAGTTGTTATGGCTCATCTTGTTGATTCTAGGGTGATTCCACTTTGACTGCTAGAAGGTCCAGATCTGTATTTTAGCAATATTTGAAGACCTAACAAATGCGTTTTTCAGGAAATTCTTAATGATCAAACAATCCCAGATCAGAACAATGGTATGGTAGAAATAATTTCTGACTTGATGTTCACGATCCACATTTTTGTTAAACTTCTTGTAAATTCACATATACTTCTTCTTAATTGTCACATGATCAAAAAAACAGTTTTGTATCAATCTTCATATATTGAGCGCAGGATTAGCCGAGCGGTCTGAGGCGCTGCAGTCATGGACTGTGCGGCTGGTCCCGGCGGAGGTTCGAGTCCTCCCTCGGGCATGGGTGTGTGTGTTTGTCATTAGGATAAATTAGGTTAAGCAGTGTGTAAGCTTATGGACTGATGACCTTAGCAGTTAAGTCCCATAAGATTTCACACATTTCATATATTGAATTTCCACTTTAACCAAACACAAGACTTGACTGTTCTTTTACAAAGCGAAATAACAACTTCACTTCTGCAAAGTGAAACAAAGATTGCTCTATGCGCATTCGCGCCAAAACGGTTACAAGTAAGTCAAAGATCATGACAGTCTCACAGAAATGAATACACACAAGAACCACATCACTGTAATATATCGATACATCGGAGTACCTATACATTAATAAAACCAAATGTGAATATTGTCACAAAAATATGTCTGTTACTTCGCAGAAAAGTAGTACGATATTACTGGTATCGAGAACTTGGGTTGGAGTGCCGTAATAGTCACGTAAATAAAGAACCATTACAAGCAGGACACCCCACATGTCCAGAATTGATACAGAGTGACTCCAGAAAATTTCTTGAATTTAAACACTTCCGCTGGCCACCAAACTCCCCAGACATGAACATTATTGAGCTTATCTGGGATGCCTGGCAACATGCAAGAGATCTCCACCCCCTCGTACTCTTACGGATTTATGGACAGTCCTCTAGGCATCAAGGTGTCAATTCCCTACAGCTCAAATATTAGTCGAGTGCATGCCACCTCGTGTTGAGGCACTCCTACTTGCTCTCGGGGGCCCTACACTATGTTAGGGAAGTGTTCCAGTTTCTATGGCTCTGTAGTGTACCTCCCCTTTCGTGAATACCTCCTCACTGAAATGTGGACGGAATGCAGTATAGTACCCCAGTGGACATCTTTCTGCTGTTTCTGGTACGGTGTCAGTGGTAACCGACGAATGAGAACTAGAGATCTCAATCAGGATTCCAGTCACCCGTTCATGACGACTGTGGATGATACTCTGCTTGTTACCTCTAGTCAGAGAGAGAGAGTCTAGATTTCAGCTGTTGTCGTCTGCCGACACATCAGAGCCTATCGAACTGTCGTACGATGTTTCTGTAGTGTAGACCTCCTAAAAAGAGCCGTGCTTACTCTTGTCACGGCACTTTTGTCCTGAGTCCAACTCATTAACTCTCGTTCTACAGTACTGCGCAGCAGTCAACTGAGGGTGAGGTGTTTCGGTATGATGCTCTCCGTATGCGTCACACTAGCGGATCGATCTTTCCCAAAGTCCGAAATGTGGCGATAAAATACAGATGTACGGCCTGGGCATCCTGTGTTGTGAAAAGTTCCAATAACACACCCAGCAGTCATCTTCTATATGAATGGCACTTTTGTCTAGTGAAAATACTCAAATAATCTCGTATAAAGATGAAATTTTACTCAAAATACCCACATGCATGGAAATACCGGAATATCAGCCTAGCAGCATTTGTTCAATGTTTCAAAATGATAGAAAGCAGCATCAGTCGTCGTTTCGGTTCTATCTTTGTGAAAGCAGATCCAGGTTCCGACTAGTAACTGCAGTATTTCAGAGTTCTTATCCATGTCGTAGTACGTGTACACCTGTTATTTGGGCTCTTGTTACAGTTCATTCGTAGAACAGGTGAAGACGTACGAGGGCATGTATAACAACTCTGAAATACTGCACAGGTAATGGTTAGATACTAGACAAAGTCTAAAAGGGGTTTAATAAAGCTAGAACCCAAATGACGACTGATTGCTGCTATCTGTCTTTCTGAAAGTAACATCACAGACGTTGAGCGCGTTTCACTTTCCTAACGAAGGTAATTTGGTTTGGTCAATGTGTTTGTAAAACTTCCCATTTTCGTCCGTGTAGCTGCCTCGCCCAAACTGCCGGGTCAGCCTTTTCGTGCCTACTTTGTGTGTGACGTGTCTCTGTGTGTATATGAAAAAGTCGTCTCCCGAAACAATCTTCAGTAATCGTTAGGCGAGTCACGTATCCACAGCGTTAACGCTCGTTAACACTTCCACCGCGAAGTGGGAATTTACTCCATGTTATTGTTATGTATTAGTGTTTTACTGGTTAAGGAAAGTCACTTCATGATTTGAATAATTCTTATAATTACATCTTGCACCTGTAGATTCCGCTGCTTTCTCATGTCATTGTCATTTCTCTGCTCCGTATTGTCACAAAGAATTAGTTCACGACACAATGAACAGATTTGCAAAGTGGGCTTCCGTTGCGCATTACCGGACAAATCGTGTCACTGAAAAGCATGCACGTACCGATGTTCGCCAGTCGCAGACGGTGGCCACATTTAGCATCTAT
This sequence comes from Schistocerca nitens, assembly GCF_023898315.1. Taxonomy (NCBI): domain Eukaryota; kingdom Metazoa; phylum Arthropoda; class Insecta; order Orthoptera; family Acrididae; genus Schistocerca; species Schistocerca nitens. Next base: position 182,914,494 of record NC_064617.1, on the reverse strand, counting down.
AAGGGTGAGTTACAAACTGCTCTGTCCACTGATGTGTGTCTCTTTTCTGTCCGCTTTATAGTTTTTGCACAATCAACTTCTAAATCCCGGAGGTACCCATGAATAACCCTGAATGTTCCACCCCTCCTCACGCCGAAAAATAGAACGACTGGAAATACTTTATCATATTGTTACTGTTGACTAAGACGTTATAAGAAATTGTCATAAAATACTATTCTTTCATTCTGAAAAAAATCGGTAGTGAAGCAGTCAAAGTTAACAACCTTTCTTTTTCATGTTAAAGAGTACGTTTGCTCGTTTCTTATAATCCATTGCCGTGCACCAATGCCAACGGCCATGCCTTGTTGAACTCACCGGTTGTCGTCAGATCACCTAAACAGCGTCGGGCGTGGCCAGTATTCGGATGGGTAATCTCCTGGGCGCGTCACGGCTGACATCAAAATAAGTGTCCAAGGAATAGAAAAGCAACTGAAATCACTCAACAGAGGAATGTTCACTGGACCTAGATACAGGCTCCCAGGTAGTTGCCATTTTCCTTGACTTCCGGAAGGCGTTCGATACAGTTCCGCACTGTCGCCTGATAAACAAAGTAAGAGCCTACGGAATATCAGACCAGCTGTTTGGCTGGATTGAAGAGTTTTTACAGAACACAGTATGTTGTTCTCAAGGAGACACGTCTACAGACGTTAAAGTAACCTCTGGCATGCCACAGGGGAGTGTTATGGGACCATTGCTTTTCACAATATACATAAATGACCTAGTAGATAGCGTCGGAAGTTCCATGCGGCTTTTCGCGGATGATGCTGTAGTACACAGAGAAGTTGCAGCATTAGAAAATTGCAGTGAAATGCAGGAAGATCTGCAGCGGATACGCACTTGGTGCAGGGAGTGGCAACTGACCCTTAACATAGACAAATGTAATGCACTGCGAATACATAGAAAGAAGGATCCTTTATTGTATGATTATATGATAGCGGAACAAACACTGGTAGCAGTTACTTCTGTAAAATATCTGGGAGTATGCGTACGAACGATTTGAAGTGGAATGATCATATAAAATTAATTGTTGGTAAGGCGGGTGCCAGTTTCAGATTCATTGGGAGAGTCCTTAGAAAATGTAGTTCATCAACAAAGGAGGTGGCTTACAAAACACTCGTTCGACCTATACTTGAGTATTGCTCATCAGTGTGGGATCCGTACCAGGTCGGGTTGACAGAGGAGATAGAGAAGATCCAAAGAAGAGCGACGCGTCTCGTCACAGGGTTATTTGGTAAGCGTGATAGCGTTACGGAGATGTTTAGCAAATTCAAATGGCAGACTCTCCAAGAGAGGCACTCTGCATCGCGGTGTAGCTTGCTGCCAGGTTCAGAGAGGGTGCGTTTCTGGATGAGGTATCGGATATATGCTTCCCCCTACTTGTACCTCCCGAGGAGATCACGAATGTAAAATTAGAGAGATTCGAGAGCGCACGGAGGCTTTCCGTAGTCGTTCTTCCTGCGAACCATATGCGACTGGAACAGGAAAGGGAGATAATGACAGTGGCACGTAAAGTGCCCTCCGCCACGCACCCAGTGCCTTATGAAGAGAGGGAATCGTCTGACTCGGTAGCTGCGCGATCAGTTCGGCGGATTGCTAAATGATGGTTCCCGGGTTCGATTCCCGATAGGGTCAGAGATTTTCTCCGATCGCCGGCTAGGTGTTGCGTTCTCCTTACTTTCGTATCGTCATAATTCTCATTACCATTAAGACAGCTGGATGGGTACTGCCCGTAAGTCACTAAATTGAACAAAAGATGGGAAGACATGTGGCAATGTTGATGGGGATCCGCCCGTCGGATAGAGCGTTAAGCTCGGTGGCCCCTTTGATGCTACTCGAGAGGAGCAGGCAATGTGCTGGCACCGGGTTTCAGTCTCTGCATTCTCTCCTCATCATCCAAAGTCAACATGACACCACACTACAAACACACACACACACACACACACACACACACACATACACACACACACTGGTTACAGTCACCTACACACAACTCTTATACTTCCTCACATGGCGGTTTAAATCCGCACCCCAACGTCCTGATTTGGGCTTGCCGTGAATTATGCAAATAACTCCAGAAAATGCCGGGTTATTTCCTTTAAAAGGCACGTCCTATTTCCTACTCCATCTTTGAAGTTCGAGGCGTGTTTTTTTTAAGTAAGTACCGTTTCCAAATTAAAAAAAGACGTGCTAAGACATCTCAATAATATTATTTTTACATGAAAGCCTGTACCTTAATCTACGCCCTGACGCCATTACAGTCTGATTCTTCTTTGTTTACGTTGTGTACTGAGTGTTTAAGATGCCTCCGATAGTCGTGAGTTCCGCCGACTGTGGCGTACGGGCTGTTATAAGATTTCTTAGCGCTAAAGGCCTAAAAGCGATCGATATTCATCGTGAGATCTGTGCAGTTTACGGAGAAAACTTTATGAGTGATGGAATGGTAAGCGAGTGGGTGAGAGCATTTAAAGATGGCCGCACAAATGTGCATGATGAACAACGGAGTGGGCGTCCTTCGGTCGTTAATGAAAGTCTGGTGCAGGAAGTGGACAATAAGGTGAAAGAAAGCAGACGCTTTACGATTTCCTCCTTGCGGGATGACTTTCCTAATGTTTCTCGTAGTGTTTTGTATGGCATTGTGACCGAGCACTGGAATTACCGGATGTGCACAAAAATAAACGTTTAGACAGTGCATTGACTTTCCTTGAGCGGTACCACAATGACGGTGATGATTTCTTAAGCCAAATTGTTACGGGCGATGAAACATGGATGACCTACGTCACACCAGAATCAAAGCAACAGTCCATGGAAGTTGAGCAAAGGCATCGTTTCGCTGCAAGACAATGCCCGTCCGCATGTGGCGAATCAGATCAAAGATCTCATCACATCTTTTCGATGGGAAACTCTACATCATCTTCCGTACAGCCCCGAACTTGCGCCCATAGACTACCTCCTGTTCCTGCACTTGATGAAACACCTGGGCGGTCAGCGTCTGCAAGACCATGACGAAGACTGGGTGATGCAGGCGTTAACAAGTCAGGCGGCAGATTTCTATGAGGAGGGTATTCAAATACTGGTACATCGTTATGACAAGTGCCTCAATATTGACGGAAATTGTGTAGAGAAGTAGATTAAGGTACAGGCTTTCATGTAAAAAGAAAATTATTGAGATATTTTAGCACGTATTTTTTTTAATTTCAAAACGGTACTTAAAAAAACACGCCTCGTAATCGGAGCTTGAGCTCCGTCTCTACTGACCACAATGTCGACAGAATGTTGCGTCCCAACCTTCTTTACTTTTTTTTTCTTACGCTCGTGAAGAATAGGGTGTCCCAGCCAACAATGGCATATGACTTTATTTGTTTATTTATTTAACCTGATCAGATTAGGGCCATCAGGCCTCTCTTACATCGGACCAGTGTCCCACACATGCAGCATTTGACACATCAGAGTTAGATCATGACAATAGTTTAAATAAGAAAATTAGATTACTCTAGTGGCAATATGAATAAAGAGTAATGACTAAGACCTAATAAAGTAAATGCTGGCAGTATTTTTACAACAGGTGCTATACATACAGATTATGATAAAAGCAATAATAACAGCAGTAAAAAATCAAATAATAATGATAAACATGAGAAAAATTGGCAATAGTAATGAAGATTTGTGCAGATGTACAGTCTTAGACAATAAAACTGACCGCCGGCCGGCCGCCACAGAGACTAAGTCCGAGTCATTCACTTAAGGTGGCCAATAAAACTGACCGCCCCTGACAACTCTAAGTCCGGCCATATGCACAATCTGGCAACACTGTAAGATGCGGAAGTGTTAGGAGGAAGTATTGTCTACTTCCGAGACGTTGTCGGACTATGTGAGCCCGTGGTCTAGTGGCAAGCGTCGTGCGTTCTAAGCTTATAGTCGCCTGTTCGCGTCCAACTGTTTTTTTTTTTTTTCCACAGTCGGTCTAAAGTTATGAGTCTGACTGAACATCAAAGATAATTCGCTTAACATTCTACCCACCAGCAATAAAAAGTATTCCAGAAACAATTCCGCAGGACAGCTCGTGGCTGCGTCGCGATCATAACAGCTTGCGCTCGAGCGTTTCCTCGCGTTGCAGCGGCTACCGGCCACCGGCCAGGCGCCACCCGCCGCCTGAAATCCGGCACCGCTCAGGTGAACGCGGCGCGACGCTGTCAGTGTATGTATCAACTGTCATTTTCGAATTTGAAGTTCTAGTTATCATCTTGCAGTTAAGCATTGGATTTTGCATACTTGAGAATCATGAACTACAGTTAAGCATTGTAAAATTGAGTCGCAAGTGGAAATAGGTGTAACATCTGCAACACAACGTTTATTTTTGGTATAACAGAGGGGTGAATGCAGAGGAGGCAGCTAGAAAGATTTGAATTGTGTGTGGAGCGAGTGCTTTTGGGAAAAATACGCCAGAAAAAGATATTCTTGTTTCAACAAAGATCGTTCTGGCATCAATGATTTTCCACATTAAGCAAGTCTCGACTACTGATATATGTGATAGATTACCATTTTACCATCATGCGACATTTGCATTCAACAGGCAAAGTTCATAAGTCTGGTGTACGAGTACTACATGCTCTAATTCGAAACAACAAAAATCAACGGAGTGACTATTATTGAACGTCATCAGGTCGCTCATTGAGCATTCGTATGCAGTACTGTAACTGGTGACGTGTTATGATGCCTTTATCATTAACTTCCTAAGAAGAAATGAAAGGCTGAGCCCCTCCAAAAGACATAAACTCGAGCGAAGAGTAGTGTGAACATAATATTTTACATCTGATAGCTCCAAAAGTGAGTTTTGGGCTACGAATTCTACCAAAACACAGCTGGAATTTGTTGCCAACAACTGAGACACCTTTCGGTCTCAGCGTAAGAAAATCGAGCAACACAACTACATCACATGTTCTACTGCATGATAACGCACTTCTTGATTTGAGAAACAAAACTATCCAGGAGATTGAAATTAAAGTCGTCTCTCAGGCACTTGTATTGATAGAGAAGTCCTCTCTCAAGCACTTGTCCCTCTCGTCATATATTCGTCAAGTTTTACCTTTCCCGCTCTTGATCGATCAACCGTCGACGCAATTCATTTCTAGACGAAAATACTCTTAAAACTACTCTGGTATAATTATATCGTTGAAACCAGTAGGTTTCTACTGGCGTAGAATTTGTAAACAACTTTAGCATTGTCAGATCGTTTTAGATATCGTGAAAGAAAATTCTTTTGCTGATTAATTTCTCATTGATGATTACTGTTGCGTTTAGTAAACTATCGGAAAATCCAATTAAAATATTCACTGTACTAATACAAAATAAATTCAGCTTACTACAGAAACATCACGACGGCAGACTATCTTAATAAAGCATTAAGTATCTGTGAGACGATTGAGCGTATTTTAACACGAATTAGTAGGACATTACCGACTTTTGACTTCGAAAAGATCCGTATTTACTTCATTTCCTGTATCATCCGCTATTATTATGAAAAGTGGCATTTCATAGATATAATTATGTATTCACAACAACAAAAAATATGTCGTCTTTATGAATTTGGCGGTACCGTAAGGTTTTCGCTCTGACACTAAGGGTTACTGAAAGTAGCAAGGCGCGTTGTCTTACGATTCCCTTATTGCGTTTGTATCTGCCTGCTTGTAGCTCTGCTACAAAAGAATTAAAAATCTGGCTTTCAGCGAGTCTCGAAAGGCGAACGAAAGCAGCTTGCACCTGGTAGCCAAACATGTTTCTTGGGAACAGGCTACTTCCTAAGTGGGAAGACATTCTTTTGTGGTTGAATTGTTGGCAAATGTCAGTCAGACGTGTGCTGTTGGTCTAAGCGTTTCGGTGTGTTGAATTTGTACCAATGATTTTTCTACAGGTTTTTTCTGTCCCAAATAGAGAGTTGAAGCCTCCCATTAGTATTTTCACGTCATCTTGGTAAATTTTGCTCATAGTATTTTCGAGTGTGTTCCACAATTTTTCGACATTTTCGGTGTTTTCCTTATTTTCGATGTTGGTGGGGGCATGTGCATTTATGAGTGTATATTTTTTATAGGGGCTCTGAATGAGCATAGTCATAAATCGATTGTTGATGGGTGTGATTTCTTCGACAGAGTTGTTGATAGATCTGTGTTCGAGAAATGCAATGCCGAGGATTGGTGCGAGTTTCGCTACCTTTTGTTGTATTTTGAAGATGCCATGGTTTCCGTAATGCAAGTTTTAATTGTCAATTAATCGTGGTTCTTGAAGAGCAAGGATGAGAATTTTTTGGCGGACGATTTCTTTTGTGAGATTATTTAGGTTTCTTGTTTGGATCAATGTATCGATGTTTAGTTTTCAAATGAATGTTTTCTGCTTGTAGGGAAATTTACCAGAGATCTTCGATATTCTCTGCCGTGCTAACCTGGACTCCCCAGAGTGCGAAAATCCAACTGCCGCCTATCGGTGGCCAGGTTGTGTACCACCTGGGATAAAGTTACCTTTGCTTGCATAGTTCATGTTTTCTTGTGTTTCATTGGTTTGGCCTGGGTGATACCAGGACCGGACAGGACCAGAGGGTGTTGAAGCCTTTGGAAGCAAATATTTTCAGCCAAGCTCATTGAGCTAACAGACGGTGACCAGAGTAGCGGTGATTTTCACTCAGATGTGTCTGGATTTTGGGTTCAACGGATTGAGTAGCCGTTCAGGATTGTGTTAGTATTTGGTTCACCACAAGTATTTGATTTCCACGGTACCATCCATATGGGGGAGGGTTTGCCCTATCGGCCACACGGGATTTTTATTATTATTATTATTGTCATTATGTCATCAGCAAATCCGATATGGTGTATCTTCCCTCCACTGAAATAGATGTGTGTTGTTCGATTCAGTATTTCCATCACATAAACATGGTTTATAATTACGTTACATTGCTGCTAGTAGACATATTTCTCACTTTTTCTTAGACAGTTGCTAGCTGTTACCCCATCATAGGAATTTATGTGCGCAGCATTGTTGCAATACAGACGTTCAAATTATCCGATTTCTGTAATTTCATTTCGATACAAGATCGTCCTAATCGGATTCAGCCAGTCAGTCTTAATGTGGCTATCCGACTACGACGCTCATCATATGATAGACTGGGTGAACCACATTCTTAATCGGACTGTTGAATCCAGATCACTTATCTATGACAGGGAATGAATTCTTAAACACTGTGCTTATTACAAATACGTTATTTAAATATAAATATATGAACTAACGACATAACAATGTATTTACAGGAGCAGAGAGCCATCCATCATAGTAGAGCAGTGCGAGATTGGTTTCAGGGCCAAGAGAGGATGAAGCTGTAGCCGTTTGTTCCACGATCACCGAACATCAACCAGATAGAGAATATGTGGGCAGAGGTAACAAGGTCATTGCCATGTGTCCCTACAAATGCAAGCGACCTTTGGACGAATATAGAAAACGTATGGTGGGAAGTAAACCATCACGCTACACTGTCGACGACTTAATGAAATCAATTTCCCTACGCCCTCGAGAAATCTTACGTAATGATCGTGGGTGGGTTGGTTACTAAAAGTATACTCGTCCACAAAGCCCATGTGGACAGTTATCTGATAATCGGTCAAGCTTTGCTTTGTCGCAGCCCTTTAGCATACATCAAGTCCATTTACTTTCAGTCCCCTCCTTACAATTCTTGCAGTGCAAGTTAATTGAAAAATCTCATCCACTCGACGCCAACTGAGGAACTGACTGGTGCATGTGTTGTTCAACACACAGTAGTTGTCACCCTCACAGGAATCAATGACTGTTTGTGTGTGTGTGTGTGTATGTGTGTGTGTGTGTGTGTGTTTTCGTGTTAACGCACGATGTGAATCAATACTATTAACATTAGAGAGACAACCAACAATAAATATTGCATCAAATATGACTGTAAAGTATTTTAATGCGATGGGAAGTTACAAACTGAATTTTTACCCATCCCACGTCCTGCGTATTCCGTTAAGTAAGATCTATTAACTCCATAGTATCGTTAGCAGAGACAGTGCGCTCTTGTTGTCGAGGCTCGCGACAAGTGCAGCGATTAGCAGTGCCCAATGCCGCCGCGATTTGTTTATGTTGGCTGAGCGTGGACACTGCAGCAGACGCTTCGCCCTAAACAGAAAGAAATCACCTTGGCTCTGACTCCAGTGAGCGGATATCATTGCCTGCGTGTTCTTATAGTAACCAACGTGAGACTCTACTCACAGGTGCCATGGAGCAATTGCAACGGGTATCATGTCATTAGTCATCAGAATATTAACCAGTGATGAAACGTCCACTCTATTTGAATCCCAAGACAATAGGAACCTTGTCACAAAGGAATGTGAGGTGATATCAAAACTTATCCAACATACAAAAATTAACTGCAGGGCTTTCATGTTTGCAGTAATAGCACACAAGGAAATATTATGTCTTGGAAGCGTATATTTCGTTTCCTCTTCTCATATTAACGCCCTTGTTTTAATATGAAGTGAGAAAATAAACACGAAAAACTAAAGTTCCTGAGAAGCATATAAGTCATTTCCTCGTCTCATATCACAACTTTTGTTTTAGTATGAAGTAAAAAAATAAACAGTTTAGAGTTCTGAAGCATAATATGACACCAGATTCTTATCGTAGGCGCTATCGGAAACGCCAAAAGCAGGGAGCTGTCCATTCTTTCGTCCAACAGTCTGTTTCCTTTCATGTATTTATTCCTCCCGCTAGGAGATTATTATTTAAGGACTTGTGGGCATCAAGTTCTTCAGCAGAACAAGCCTTATGTTATTGTGCTAATTACCGTATGGATAAAATGCAACAAAGACGAGTTCCGCTAGAGCAGTGAGGTTATTTGCACATGTGTGTATTCAGCAATGACTGCCAGCTGCCACAACACTTCACAGAATCCTTGCGGCAGGCACCACAACTGTGCGTGCACTTCAGACTTCATTCAGTGAGACGTCAGGAGATGGATGAAAACGTCAAATTAACGTCGCTTTCCGAGTCGTATTCAATCCAGAATGAGGTGTTATTAAGGTAGTTGGGTGATCTAGCAATTCCACTTTTATGATTCCCATATGAGTATTTCGATAGCCAAAAGAACCCGTTAGTGTGAAACTATCGGGAACTGCATTATATCAAACTGCAAGAACTTCAGACAATACGTGGACTCTACTCTTCGCTGGGTGACCTATTACTGTTATTTAGCATTCTCTCCGTCCTAGTCAAATGGTTCAAATGGTTCTGAGCACTATTGGACTTAACATCTGTGGTCATCAGTCCCCTAGAACTTAGAACTACTTAAACCTAAGTAACCTAAGGACATCACACACATCCATGCCCGAGTCAGGCTTCGAACCTGCGACCGTAGCAGTCGCGCGGTTCCGGACTGAGCGCCTAGAACCGCTAGACCACCGCGGCCGGCCACGTGCTAGTCGTAATGCAAATGGAACTTCAGAGGCGCTTTCCGCTATTCTTGACAAACATCAGTAACCTGTAATCACTGAGAGTCACAACTGCGTTCTAGGCGCTCAGTCAGGAACCGCGCGACTGCTACGGTCGCAGGTTCGAATCCTGCCTCGGGCATGGATGTGTGTGATGTCCTTAGGTTAGTTAGGTTTAAGTAGTTCTAAGTTCTAGGGGACTTATGACCACAGATGTTGAGTCCCATAGTGCTCAGAGCCATTTGAACCATTTGTCACAACTGCGTGATGATAATGGTTCAGGTTGTCAGTACTTGTGGTGGTGTTACGTTGTCAAACTGCTTACAGTAACGTTAATGGTGGCGCACATACTTTAGCGCTGACTACCTACTTAAGTAAAGATAGTGTTGTGGCGTCGTCGCTTGTCTTTATTTGGCCTCAGCTTGAGTAATCCGATTTAACGAACATGGTACTCCAATCGCGGGCTCCTAATAAAGTATGACTGCAGAGATTATCGTGCGGATATTACATTAATTCTGCAATGAAATGCTTAACAAATCTTACCCTCAGATATGCAGCTGGAATGACTAATTACACAGGTACTCCATGTTGCACTAAGTGATCAGTTCGCTGCAATCCTGCTTGTACTGTTCGTAAATACTCGTATACTTCAGAAATGGTTCTAATGGCTCTGAGCACTATGGGACTTAACTTCCGAGGTTATCAGTCCGCTAGAACTTAGAACTACTTAAACCTAACGAGCCTAAGGACCTCAGACACACCATGTCCGAGACAGGACTCGAACCTGCGACCGTAGTGGTCGCGCGGTTCCAGACTGTAGCGCCCAGAACCGCACGGCCACTCCGGCCGGCTTGCCATATGAACCATTTGAACTATTTAACACAAAATGACATTAAAAATTTAAGTTATTCACGAGCAGCTAGTTGAGAATATGTATGAACATTAAATGACACGACGAACCGTCTTGTTCTGCATATGGATTCAAACCCAGCTCATGCAGACTAAGCAAAGATTTCGTGACTGACGGAAACTAACAGTCATTCCTGATTAGGCATACAGAGAGTGATATACCTCGATTTTAGACAGTATCAGTTAGCAAATATCAACTTTAAATTGCATAACGCAAACATTTTTAACAGACGCGAATTCCTACCCAGCATCTTTTGTCCCTGTTAAGGAACTACGAGAGATGTTAAATATTGCTTCTTCACAAGTAACTTACTTGAAATGCCGTGAGGTAAAGCTGTGTGTTGGACACGGATTCGAACCCGGAACCTAATCGGATTGCTATCGAAGCACAGTCAAATGTGACATATCGGAATTTCGCGGCAGTAGCTAGATGTTTTAACTGAAATGACGAGACGAAACATTAATTTTTTCCTTCCCAGGACTCCAACCCGGCACCTATCGCTGTTATATTCTAGAGAAAACGAACGTTAAATATGGGTTTGTTGCACCAGCAGTGACATGTGAGCATGTTTGAACTGAAATAATATGACGAAGAGTTCAGCGCTCACTGGGAATAGAGCCCCACACATATCGTTGTTGACTACACACAAAGAGACGTCAGCTACCGAATTTTTCTCCACCAGCTGCTCAGAATAGCATCTTGAACTTACAGTCATCTCGCAAATAGTTCTGTGTCTCACTGGGAGTTAAAAACGTCAGATATCGTTAGTGTTGACAGCGAATGAAAATACATTAAAAATCGAAATTATTATCCACCAACAGATAGGTGTTCTCATGCTAGAGCTTGATAATACATAATTAAATCTTTAGTGCCGGGCCAGGATTCGATCCCATTCACGCGTAATATGTGAAGGTGTTGAGGAATCTGCAGTTTTGAACAAACAACAAATTGTAGCCGAGCTGTATTGCCACGAAGGGACCAAATTCCGCGTTAAGGGCGGTCTGAGTTGCATTCCCAGTTCAGAACCAATTTTATCGACATACAGAAGCTCAAATAAAAGATGGAATAAGTGTCCTGTGACCATACATAGCGTTTGTGTCGTCACTTGAAATAAATAACTAGTATAAGAAAGGTTACTGGTGATAGAGTTTCTACATGTCGCCACTCCAGACTTTATTGTGGTTCAACCTACCGTCTACTTGGTAAAGAAGGAATATCATCTTTAATGTGAATTTCCAGACCACGCAGCCATTATATCTCCTTCACTTGGTGTAGCCAGGAGAGAATGGAATCTGTCTCTCCCTATCTAAAATCATTGACAGAAGTGGGAATCGAACCCAGACCATAGGTATAACAACCTACCAGCCGTCCAACAGACCACGAAATCCTCTTCTCTGCGAGTCATTTTTCTATCGTAACGCAGTTGCGCCACACTGGATGAAAATTCTGACACACAGGCTCCCTGTAGTAATTTGCAGCATGTTCAGTAAATTCATTTACTTGGTTGACCGAATCACCATTAACTAGCTGCCTCGCCTACCCAGTGCATACATTCGACTATTTTGTAATCACAGAAATAAAATCACGTAACTGCCACCTACACACAACTGCCAACAGTGTAGGATGCAGAAGTTTAAATAGGAAGTGTTCCTTTCCACTTGAGCTATTCTATTGCGCTATCTGTTACTAGAAAACGTCGTTCAGTCCAAAAGAAAAGCTGTAACTGTTTGTCTCTCAGAAGTCAAGACCTGGCCATATGCATAATCTCACAGTGCTGTGGAATCCAAAAGTTCTGGAGGAATAGTTGCCGAGCTCTGGAGCTGTTGTAGCTACGTGTCAGCTTGTAGCATAGATAAGATGTCGCGAGTTCGAATACATTCAGTGCTACATTTTTTAAAACGCAATTCTGCTCTCTGCTGAAGTTATCAATCTAATGGAACTTTGAACATAATTCCCTTCACTTCTCAACCCAAAGTAGTCGCATGTGGAAAAAGGACTATTAAACCTGAATAGAGCAAAATGTCACAGTAGTTAGACAGCAGGCAGCAGATGCATCTCGAAGATGTGCAGGGAGAGCGCATCGTGCCATAATATGTCAGAAAAGTATTTTCTACATTAGCCGTCGTGTGGTAGTGATATTTTAGTCTTCTTCAAACTTTGTTTGACAGCTTTAACTCAGAACAAGTTTTCTACATGCATGTAATCAATAAACTGCATGTGCATTGTCAGACTGTCATAGGTAACATCAGAGAATTCGCATATATCGTTGATGATTAATGTCTCTCTCATGTTTACTATTGTTTTAACAACACTAAAGAAAACCTTACGAAAATTGTGCACTGTATTATAAGAAATGAAATAAAACTAACCATGATAACCTTACGACGAAAGTATCTGTACACAAGCATGCCTCTATCGACACGAATTAGTAAAATACTACTCACTTAGATTTTGATTGGGTCTGTGTTTAATTGGTATGCTGTGTCATACTCAAGAGGGATGCAAATGTGGCATTTCATAAATATAGTTACGTATTCCTAGAAACCCAAAATTCGCTTGTCAGCAGTGGAAAGAGGCGTTACCTGTTGTGCAGCACTGTAAGTTTTTCAACATTGTACTATGAGCTGAAAGCATTTTCTTGCGATTTCCTTATTGATGTTTGATCTGACTGCTTGTAGCTCTTTCACAGAAGGGATAAAAACGTTACCAGTCAGTGAGACTGGAACTGCGAACCGTAAAAGACGCTGTTTCACAGGTCAGCACGTTACCACAGAGCTGGCGAGGAGGTATGGGTCTCAGCTTCCTATTACGAGGGCAATAGTAACTAGAACTCGTAAACCGCTATTTAAAGGTCGAGATTAGTTGCGATTTCCACTTGCAACGACTTTCCTGGGCTGAAAACCGTAAATTTTCAATCTTTTGTTACCCTTCAAGCGATAATAACTCAGATTATTCAATGGAAATGACAGGTAAAATCAAGTGAACTTTGAGGCTTAATTCCGTGCACACCAGGAAGTAACTCGTCGATCACAGAGTTGCCAAACATACGTTGCCTTGTTGCCAAATCTCAGTCACAGTACCAGCAGGAAGAAGACGAACCGATGTGATCCTACAGCGGTCTGGGAAGTGACCATAGCTGGTGTCTCCAAGTCGCGGCTGCTACGGCCTGGAATACGTAATGCGTCTGATTCGCTTTCTGTAACTAGGTTTAGGGACTGGAGCGTAGTTACTAATAATACTCAGAACTGACTGCAAACTGAGCATCATAAATCAGCAACTCTCATTGTTGTTTTTATATTTCTTTCGTAAGTGTACTCAAAACTAAGAAAGTCATTCACAGGCGTTTTCGTGCCTCGCCGATAGTCGAGCACAACATACAAATAAAAATAAAAAAGAATGTGTGTGTGTGTGTGTGTGAGAGAGAGAGAGAGAGAGAGAGAGAGAGAGAGAGAGAGAAAGAGAGAGAGAGAGAGAGAGAGAGAGGAATAAAAAGCAATGAGAGAGAGTGTAAAAAATTGTTGTAAAGAAATTGAATCATGGTATTTAAAGAAATCTTTCATTAAAATGACACGTTCCACATCATTACGAAATGTCGTATTCATGATCTATGGAACAAGAGTTAATCTAATGTAATCTAATGTAATCTTCTCACATCATATTGATGATTAGCCATGAAGAGTCATGAATTACCGAAAATTTTGCCAATACCAGTAACCAAATCTAAACTTTACAATAAAAGACGACAATTTTTGTAATAAACCGTGACTCCTATCAAGACCCTTTCGTCCCTGTTATCTAACCACGAAAGATGTCTGATATACCTCCATTCTGAAGTAACAAAGTGTGCATGCATTTAAAGATGAAGTGCATGATGTGAAGTTCTGTGACGGAGATACGAACCCAACACGTAATCCGATTGTTAACTAAGAAAAATCAAATGTTACGTATCGGTTTTTCTTACGAGCCGCTAGGTGTCTGAATCTAAAATAAGGATACAAACTTTTGTGCCTAAGCGACAATCGAACTGCACACCTACCGTGCATCCACGAATATAGCTTAAGTATCAGTTGCCTACTCATGAACAGTAAGATGTGTGCGTGTTTGACCAGAAATAACGACACCTGTTGCGATTGTTGGCAACACATGAACAGACATTGAAATTGCGCGTTAATTTTCACTAGCAGGTGGGTGTGCACTTGATAAAGCTAGAAATGAAATTATGAATATTTTTGTACTGGATCAGGTTTCAGACCCACATACTTACCTTTGGAGGAGACCTAGAGAAGATTGCAGTCTTGGGAAAAGGAACGAAATGACTGAACTACTGTTCCGAGAGAGTCAGATCCTCGAAAGAGGAGATACGAATTCGAATCACAGTCCAGCACCAAATGTTTAAACGTCTCTAGTTCAATCAAGTACAAGTAAAATAACAGCCCTGTCCCTTTAAATGGCTATCGGTTCATCAAATAAAATAAAATTTTCTAATGTAAGTAAGCTTACTGGCGACTGTATTTCTGGTTACCATGACTTCCGCTGTGTCATTTCCCAACGTAAACCGGCTCTGCCTAGTTGGTAATGAAGGAACGTGATGTTTATTGCGGATTCTGGATTATAACGTCTTTCTCTTGAGGTTACCAGAGGTAAAATAAATCTGTTTGTGCCTCTTAAAAGTAAATGCCTGAACCCACGCATTGCACCTGTGATAGTTCGTTCCACCAGACCATTGTGGCCACATTACCCAGCCCCAGGAGTGTGCTGTAACGGATGATGTGCTTAGCTTACAAAATTAGTCACCGGTGGAAAAAATGCGAGTCTATTAAATGGTCAAGTAGAAGCAAGCTTCTGACGCAGAGATTATGCTATTGTCATGTCAGCAGGATGTAAAGACTCTTCTAGGCATCATAGGCTGGATGTGAAGCCATTTTGATTTTCCACAAATTCAACAAATTTCTTAGTTCGAGAAAATCCACTGTGAAGCGTGAAGTTGCCGGATAATTCGATTATTACTGTTATTATTAATATCATTTTATTCATACCGCCGCTGGAACACGACCGTAGTCTTGAGGTAAAACGCGAGACCAGCTAATATGACGTCTGGCGACCGAAAGCACATATCGACAAAATTTTTATCGCCTCTTTCCTCTCTGTGCTGAAGCTATGAGTGTAATTCAAGCGAATCTACAATATCATATTAGCTGGTCTCGCGTTTTACCTCAAGACTACGGTCGTAGTCAAGAGTAATGTACTAAGACCGGAGTCAAGACCTCCTCTGGGAAGTGCCGCAGTCTATATGTTGCCAGATCGAGCATATTGCCAGACATAGATTTCTGAGAGGAGCACGACTGTATTGTCCACCTTACGTGAACGACTCGGCGGTCAATTTTTTGGTCTGAGACTGTATCTGCAACACATATTGCACACTGAAGACCCAGAAGAATTTAAAAAAAAAGTAGTTTATGAGAGCAACGTTAACCATAGCGTTCGAAGTATCCATAGTATTGTATACGTGTGTGTAAACGCCTTCCAATGACCACTCAAGGAAGACAAGGATACACAGTCTAGCTTCAATATTACAAATACGCCTCAGTTTGTGGATGAACTCAGACTTAGGTTGATAATAATTTTGAAAATTTAGCAGCACTGTACCCATTGGTGTTAAACCCGTTTTCAACCAATGATTCCCACAGCTACAGGGATACTACTTGTGATACCTCTTAGACAAAATACTTAAGCAGTTTTATCAGACGAAAAGATCAACCTGACACAAACTGTGGGACGTTTGTTTTACAACCTTCGTACCTGGATATTCAGCTTTTTCCTATTTGAGATATCAGTGAACGTTGCTGCTTAAGACGATTTAAGCAGAAACTAAATTCCCTCAGCTTCGACAATGTTTAAAGAAATCGTCTTATCGGCACTAAATCGTGGTTTGTGAATTGTTTACCGGCCGTACTCTTCCGTATTTTGCCGGTTGGAAGGCGAAAACATACTGAAAAATTTCACACAGAAATTACTGTTACAGTGTACTTATGGAGCCAAATGAGTGAATTGCGTATTTTCCGGGGAGAAAGAGCACTGGCAAACAGTCTTCGCTACATTAGGTTATTTAAACAGGCGTCACTCTGAGCTAGAATTTATGGTCAGCGACTCAGTGTAAGGTCAACGTTTCGGATGCGAGAATTGCGACTGTGACATACTTTCCTACATTATAGAAGCGAATATTAAATTTGAACTAATATTGCGAAAATTTTGTACTTGGACAGCTTAGAATGAAAATACTTGTGTTTATTGCAAAGGGAAGCAATAGATTTTCTAAAACACTGTCTGTCATACACAACTTGAAACAGGTCATGTCGACCAAATCATGTGGCAGAACTGACAGCAACGTATATCGGAAGGCAGTAAGATCTCTTGCCTTTTGGTTTGTCAGTACTCGATAGCCATTTCTAGGCGAAAGTAAATGAAGAAAGGCAGTGCGTTTGTGTTACCAAGTAACGTCTTCGCCAATTACTTTAGTTTTATTGTAATCTACGAGTAATTGCTGGTGTTTGATATTAACATGAAAAGGATTCCGTAGACAGGGAAAGAACCTGTTCTTGGGAAACTACTTCTATAGTGACCAAAAGGCATTAAATGATGTTCAAGCACTTGTGTTACAGCAGCGGTATGAATAAAATGATATTAATAATAACAGTAATAATCGAATTATCCGGCAACTTCACGCTTCACAGTGGATTTTCTCGAACTAAGAAATTTGTTGAATTTGTGAAAAATCAAAATGGCTTCACATCCAGCCTATGATGCCTAGAAGAGTCTTTACATCCTGCTGACATGACAATAGCATAATCTCTGCGTCAGAAGCTTGCTTCTACTTGACCATTTAATAGACTCGCATTTTTTCCACCGGTGACTAATTTTGTAAGCTAAGCACATCATCCGTTACAGCACACTCCTGGGACTGGGTAATGTGGCCACAATGGTCTGGTGGAACGAACTATCACAGGTGCAATGCGTGGGTTCAGGCATTTACTTTTAAGAGGCACAAACAGATTTATTTTACCTCTGGTAACCTCAAGAGAAAGACGTTATAATCCAGAATCCGCAATAAACATCACGTTCCTTCATTACCAACTAGGCAGAGCCGGTTTACGTTGGGAAATGACACAGCGGAAGTCATGGTAACCAGAAATACAGTCGCCAGTAAGCTTACTTACATTAGAAAATTTTATTTTATTTGATGAACCGATAGCCATTTAAAGGGACAGGGCTGTTATTTTACTTGTACTTGATTGAACTAGAGACGTTTAAACATTTGGTGCTGGACTGTGATTCGAATTCGTATCTCCTCTTTCGAGGATCTGACTCTCTCGGAACAGTAGTTCAGTCATTTCGTTCCTTTTCCCAAGACTGCAATCTTCTCTAGGTCTCCTCCAAAGGTAAGTATGTGGGTCTGAAACCTGATCCAGTACAAAAATATTCATAATTTCATTTCTAGCTTTATCAAGTGCACACCCACCTGCTAGTGAAAATTAACGCGCAATTTCAATGTCTGTTCATGTGTTGCCAACAATCGCAACAGGTGTCGTTATTTCTGGTCAAACACGCACACATCTTACTGTTCATGAGTAGGCAACTGATACTTAAGCTATATTCGTGGATGCACGGTAGGTGTGCAGTTCGATTGTCGCTTAGGCACAAAAGTTTGTATCCTTATTTTAGATTCAGACACCTAGCGGCTCGTAAGAAAAACCGATACGTAACATTTGATTTTTCTTAGTTAACAATCGGATTACGTGTTGGGTTCGTATCTCCGTCACAGAACTTCACATCATGCACTTCATCTTTAAATGCATGCACACTTTGTTACTTCAGAATGGAGGTATATCAGACATCTTTCGTGGTTAGATAACAGGGACGAAAGGGTCTTGATAGGAGTCACGGTTTATTACAAAAATTGTCGTCTTTTATTGTAAAGTTTAGATTTGGTTACTGGTATTGGCAAAATTTTCGGTAATTCATGACTCTTCATGGCTAATCATCAATATGATGTGAGAAGATTACATTAGATTACATTAGATTAACTCTTGTTCCATAGATCATGAATACGACATTTCGTAATGATGTGGAACGTGTCATTTTAATGAAAGATTTCTTTAAATACCATGATTCAATTTCTTTACAACAATTTTTTACACTCTCTCTCATTGCTTTTTATTTCTCTCTCTCTCTCTCTCTCTCTCTCTTTCTCTCTCTCTCTCTCTCTCTCTCTCTCTCTCTCTCTCACACACACACACACACATTCTTTTTTATTTTTATTTGTATGTTGTGCTCGACTATCGGCGAGGCACGAAAACGCCTGTGAATGACTTTCTTAGTTTTGAGTACACTTACGAAAGAAATATAAAAACAACAATGAGAGTTGCTGATTTATGATGCTCAGTTTGCAGTCAGTTCTGAGTATTATTAGTAACTACGCTCCAGTCCCTAAACCTAGTTACAGAAAGCGAATCAGACGCATTACGTATTCCAGGCCGTAGCAGCCGCGACTTGGAGACACCAGCTATGGTCACTTCCCAGACCGCTGTAGGATCACATCGGTTCGTCTTCTTCCTGCTGGTACTGTGACTGAGATTTGGCAACAAGGCAACGTATGTTTGGCAACTCTGTGATCGACGAGTTACTTCCTGGTGTGCACGGAATTAAGCCTCAAAGTTCACTTGATTTTACCTGTCATTTCCATTGAATAATCTGAGTTATTATCGCTTGAAGGGTAACAAAAGATTGAAAATTTACGGTTTTCAGCCCAGGAAAGTCGTTGCAAGTGGAAATCGCAACTAATCTCGACCTTTAAATAGCGGTTTACGAGTTCTAGTTACTATTGCCCTCGTAATAGGAAGCTGAGACCCATACCTCCTCGCCAGCTCTGTGGTAACGTGCTGACCTGTGAAACAGCGTCTTTTACGGTTCGCAGTTCCAGTCTCACTGACTGGTAACGTTTTTATCCCTTCTGTGAAAGAGCTACAAGCAGTCAGATCAAACATCAATAAGGAAATCGCAAGAAAATGCTTTCAGCTCATAGTACAATGTTGAAAAACTTACAGTGCTGCACAACAGGTAACGCCTCTTTCCACTGCTGACAAGCGAATTTTGGGTTTCTAGGAATACGTAACTATATTTATGAAATGCCACATTTGCATCCCTCTTGAGTATGACACAGCATACCAATTAAACACAGACCCAATCAAAATCTAAGTGAGTAGTATTTTACTAATTCGTGTCGATAGAGGCATGCTTGTGTACAGATACTTTCGTCGTAAGGTTATCATGGTTAGTTTTATTTCATTTCTTATAATACAGTGCACAATTTTCGTAAGGTTTTCTTTAGTGTTGTTAAAACAATAGTAAACATGAGAGAGACATTAATCATCAACGATATATGCGAATTCTCTGATGTTACCTATGACAGTCTGACAATGCACATGCAGTTTATTGATTACATGCATGTAGAAAACTTGTTCTGAGTTAAAGCTGTCAAACAAAGTTTGAAGAAGACTAAAATATCACTACCACACGACGGCTAATGTAGAAAATACTTTTCTGACATATTATGGCACGATGCGCTCTCCCTGCACATCTTCGAGATGCATCTGCTGCCTGCTGTCTAACTACTGTGACATTTTGCTCTATTCAGGTTTAATAGTCCTTTTTCCACATGCGACTACTTTGGGTTGAGAAGTGAAGGGAATTATGTTCAAAGTTCCATTAGATTGATAACTTCAGCAGAGAGCAGAATTGCGTTTTAAAAAATGTAGCACTGAATGTATTCGAACTCGCGACATCTTATCTATGCTACAAGCTGACACGTAGCTACAACAGCTCCAGAGCTCGGCAACTATTCCTCCAGAACTTTTGGATTCCACAGCACTGTGAGATTATGCATATGGCCAGGTCTTGACTTCTGAGAGACAAACAGTTACAGCTTTTCTTTTGGACTGAACGACGTTTTCTAGTAACAGATAGCGCAATAGAATAGCTCAAGTGGAAAGGAACACTTCCTATTTAAACTTCTGCATCCTACACTGTTGGCAGTTGTGTGTAGGTGGCAGTTACGTGATTTTATTTCTGTGATTACAAAATAGTCGAATGTATGCACTGGGTAGGCGAGGCAGCTAGTTAATGGTGATTCGGTCAACCAAGTAAATGAATTTACTGAACATGCTGCAAATTACTACAGGGAGCCTGTGTGTCAGAATTTTCATCCAGTGTGGCGCAACTGCGTTACGATAGAAAAATGACTCGCAGAGAAGAGGATTTCGTGGTCTGTTGGACGGCTGGTAGGTTGTTATACCTATGGTCTGGGTTCGATTCCCACTTCTGTCAATGATTTTAGATAGGGAGAGACAGATTCCATTCTCTCCTGGCTACACCAAGTGAAGGAGATATAATGGCTGCGTGGTCTGGAAATTCACATTAAAGATGATATTCCTTCTTTACCAAGTAGACGGTAGGTTGAACCACAATAAAGTCTGGAGTGGCGACATGTAGAAACTCTATCACCAGTAACCTTTCTTATACTAGTTATTTATTTCAAGTGACGACACAAACGCTATGTATGGTCACAGGACACTTATTCCATCTTTTATTTGAGCTTCTGTATGTCGATAAAATTGGTTCTGAACTGGGAATGCAACTCAGACCGCCCTTAACGCGGAATTTGGTCCCTTCGTGGCAATACAGCTCGGCTACAATTTGTTGTTTGTTCAAAACTGCAGATTCCTCAACACCTTCACATATTACGCGTGAATGGGATCGAATCCTGGCCCGGCACTAAAGATTTAATTATGTATTATCAAGCTCTAGCATGAGAACACCTATCTGTTGGTGGATAATAATTTCGATTTTTAATGTATTTTCATTCGCTGTCAACACTAACGATATCTGACGTTTTTAACTCCCAGTGAGACACAGAACTATTTGCGAGATGACTGTAAGTTCAAGATGCTATTCTGAGCAGCTGGTGGAGAAAAATTCGGTAGCTGACGTCTCTTTGTGTGTAGTCAACAACGATATGTGTGGGGCTCTATTCCCAGTGAGCGCTGAACTCTTCGTCATATTATTTCAGTTCAAACATGCTCACATGTCACTGCTGGTGCAACAAACCCATATTTAACGTTCGTTTTCTCTAGAATATAACAGCGATAGGTGCCGGGTTGGAGTCCTGGGAAGGAAAAAATTAATGTTTCGTCTCGTCATTTCAGTTAAAACATCTAGCTACTGCCGCGAAATTCCGATATGTCACATTTGACTGTGCTTCGATAGCAATCCGATTAGGTTCCGGGTTCGAATCCGTGTCCAACACACAGCTTTACCTCACGGCATTTCAAGTAAGTTACTTGTGAAGAAGCAATATTTAACATCTCTCGTAGTTCCTTAACAGGGACAAAAGATGCTGGGTAGGAATTCGCGTCTGTTAAAAATGTTTGCGTTATGCAATTTAAAGTTGATATTTGCTAACTGATACTGTCTAAAATCGAGGTATATCACTCTCTGTATGCCTAATCAGGAATGACTGTTAGTTTCCGTCAGTCACGAAATCTTTGCTTAGTCTGCATGAGCTGGGTTTGAATCCATATGCAGAACAAGACGGTTCGTCGTGTCATTTAATGTTCATACATATTCTCAACTAGCTGCTCGTGAATAACTTAAATTTTTAATGTCATTTTGTGTTAAATAGTTCAAATGGTTCATATGGCAAGCCGGCCGGAGTGGCCGTGCGGTTCTGGGCGCTACAGTCTGGAACCGCGCGACCACTACGGTCGCAGGTTCGAGTCCTGTCTCGGACATGGTGTGTCTGAGGTCCTTAGGCTCGTTAGGTTTAAGTAGTTCTAAGTTCTAGCGGACTGATAACCTCGGAAGTTAAGTCCCATAGTGCTCAGAGCCATTAGAACCATTTCTGAAGTATACGAGTATTTACGAACAGTACAAGCAGGATTGCAGCGAACTGATCACTTAGTGCAACATGGAGTACCTGTGTAATTAGTCATTCCAGCTGCATATCTGAGGGTAAGATTTGTTAAGCATTTCATTGCAGAATTAATGTAATATCCGCACGATAATCTCTGCAGTCATACTTTATTAGGAGCCCGCGATTGGAGTACCATGTTCGTTAAATCGGATTACTCAAGCTGAGGCCAAATAAAGACAAGCGACGACGCCACAACACTATCTTTACTTAAGTAGGTAGTCAGCGCTAAAGTATGTGCGCCACCATTAACGTTACTGTAAGCAGTTTGACAACGTAACACCACCACAAGTACTGACAACCTGAACCATTATCATCACGCAGTTGTGACAAATGGTTCAAATGGCTCTGAGCACTATGGGACTCAACATCTGTGGTCATAAGTCCCCTAGAACTTAGAACTACTTAAACCTAACTAACCTAAGGACATCACACACATCCATGCCCGAGGCAGGATTCGAACCTGCGACCGTAGCAGTCGCGCGGTTCCTGACTGAGCGCCTAGAACGCAGTTGTGACTCTCAGTGATTACAGGTTACTGATGTTTGTCAAGAATAGCGGAAAGCGCCTCTGAAGTTCCATTTGCATTACGACTAGCACGTGGCCGGCCGCGGTGGTCTAGCGGTTCTAGGCGCTCAGTCCGGAACCGCGCGACTGCTACGGTCGCAGGTTCGAAGCCTGACTCGGGCATGGATGTGTGTGATGTCCTTAGGTTACTTAGGTTTAAGTAGTTCTAAGTTCTAGGGGACTGATGACCACAGATGTTAAGTCCAATAGTGCTCAGAACCATTTGAACCATTTGACTAGGACGGAGAGAATGCTAAATAACAGTAATAGGTCACCCAGCGAAGAGTAGAGTCCACGTATTGTCTGAAGTTCTTGCAGTTTGATATAATGCAGTTCCCGATAGTTTCACACTAACGGGTTCTTTTGGCTATCGAAATACTCATATGGGAATCATAAAAGTGGAATTGCTAGATCACCCAACTACCTTAATAACACCTCATTCTGGATTGAATACGACTCGGAAAGCGACGTTAATTTGACGTTTTCATCCATCTCCTGACGTCTCACTGAATGAAGTCTGAAGTGCACGCACAGTTGTGGTGCCTGCCGCAAGGATTCTGTGAAGTGTTGTGGCAGCTGGCAGTCATTGCTGAATACACACATGTGCAAATAACCTCACTGCTCTAGCGGAACTCGTCTTTGTTGCATTTTATCCATACGGTAATTAGCACAATAACATAAGGCTTGTTCTGCTGAAGAACTTGATGCCCACAAGTCCTTAAATAATAATCTCCTAGCGGGAGGAATAAATACATGAAAGGAAACAGACTGTTGGACGAAAGAATGGACAGCTCCCTGCTTTTGGCGTTTCCGATAGCGCCTACGATAAGAATCTGGTGTCATATTATGCTTCAGAACTCTAAACTGTTTATTTTTTTACTTCATACTAAAACAAAAGTTGTGATATGAGACGAGGAAATGACTTATATGCTTCTCAGGAACTTTAGTTTTTCGTGTTTATTTTCTCACTTCATATTAAAACAAGGGCGTTAATATGAGAAGACGAAATGAAATATACGCTTCCAAGACATAATATTTCCTTGTGTGCTATTACTGCAAACATGAAAGCCCTGCAGTTAATTTTTGTATGTTGGATAAGTTTTGATATCACCTCACATTCCTTTGTGACAAGGTTCCTATTGTCTTGGGATTCAAATAGAGTGGACGTTTCATCACTGGTTAATATTCTGATGACTAATGACATGATACCCGTTGCAGTTGCTCCATGGCACCTGTGAGTAGAGTCTCACGTTGGTTACTATAAGAACACGCAGGCAGTGATATCCGCTCACTGGAGTCAGAGCCAAGGTGATTTCTTTCTGTTTAGGGCGAAGCGTCTGCTGCAGTGTCCACGCTCAGCCAACATAAACAAATCGCGGCGGCATTGGGCACTGCTAATCGCTGCACTTGTCGCGAGCCTCGACAACAAGAGCGCACTGTCTCTGCTAACGATACTATGGAGTTAATAGATCTTACTTAACGGAATACGCAGGACGTGGGATGGGTAAAAATTCAGTTTGTAACTTCCCATCGCATTAAAATACTTTACAGTCATATTTGATGCAATATTTATTGTTGGTTGTCTCTCTAATGTTAATAGTATTGATTCACATCGTGCGTTAACACGAAAACACACACACACACACACACATACACACACACACACACAAACAGTCATTGATTCCTGTGAGGGTGACAACTACTGTGTGTTGAACAACACATGCACCAGTCAGTTCCTCAGTTGGCGTCGAGTGGATGAGATTTTTCAATTAACTTGCACTGCAAGAATTGTAAGGAGGGGACTGAAAGTAAATGGACTTGATGTATGCTAAAGGGCTGCGACAAAGCAAAGCTTGACCGATTATCAGATAACTGTCCACATGGGCTTTGTGGACGAGTATACTTTTAGTAACCAACCCACCCACGATCATTACGTAAGATTTCTCGAGGGCGTAGGGAAATTGATTTCATTAAGTCGTCGACAGTGTAGCGTGATGGTTTACTTCCCACCATACGTTTTCTATATTCGTCCAAAGGTCGCTTGCATTTGTAGGGACACATGGCAATGACCTTGTTACCTCTGCCCACATATTCTCTATCTGGTTGATGTTCGGTGATCGTGGAACAAACGGCTACAGCTTCATCCTCTCTTGGCCCTGAAACCAATCTCGCACTGCTCTACTATGATGGATGGCTCTCTGCTCCTGTAAATACATTGTTATGTCGTTAGTTCATATATTTATATTTAAATAACGTATTTGTAATAAGCACAGTGTTTAAGAATTCATTCCCTGTCATAGATAAGTGATCTGGATTCAACAGTCCGATTAAGAATGTGGTTCACCCAGTCTATCATATGATGAGCGTCGTAGTCGGATAGCCACATTAAGACTGACTGGCTGAATCCGATTAGGACGATCTTGTATCGAAATGAAATTACAGAAATCGGATAATTTGAACGTCTGTATTGCAACAATGCTGCGCACATAAATTCCTATGATGGGGTAACAGCTAGCAACTGTCTAAGAAAAAGTGAGAAATATGTCTACTAGCAGCAATGTAACGTAATTATAAACCATGTTTATGTGATGGAAATACTGAATCGAACAACACACATCTATTTCAGTGGAGGGAAGATACACCATATCGGATTTGCTGATGACATAATGACAATAATAATAATAATAAAAATCCCGTGTGGCCGATAGGGGAAACCCTCCCCCATATGGATGGTACCGTGGAAATCAAATACTTGTGGTGAACCAAATACTAACACAATCCTGAACGGCTACTCAATCCGTTGAACCCAAAATCCAGACACATCTGAGTGAAAATCACCGCTACTCTGGTCACCGTCTGTTAGCTCAATGAGCTTGGCTGAAAATATTTGCTTCCAAAGGCTTCAACACCCTCTGGTCCTGTCCGGTCCTGGTATCACCCAGGCCAAACCAATGAAACACAAGAAAACATGAACTATGCAAGCAAAGGTAACTTTATCCCAGGTGGTACACAACCTGGCCACCGATAGGCGGCAGTTGGATTTTCGCACTCTGGGGAGTCCAGGTTAGCACGGCAGAGAATATCGAAGATCTCTGGTAAATTTCCCTACAAGCAGAAAACATTCATTTGAAAACTAAACATCGATACATTGATCCAAACAAGAAACCTAAATAATCTCACAAAAGAAATCGTCCGCCAAAAAATTCTCATCCTTGCTCTTCAAGAACCACGATTAATTGACAATTAAAACTTGCATTACGGAAACCA
Organism: Schistocerca nitens; assembly: GCF_023898315.1. NCBI lineage: Eukaryota > Metazoa > Arthropoda > Insecta > Orthoptera > Acrididae > Schistocerca > Schistocerca nitens. Next base: position 182,888,210 of record NC_064617.1, on the reverse strand, counting down.
TGGCATCTTCAAAATACAACAAAAGGTAGCGAAACTCGCACCAATCCTCGGCATTGCATTTCTCGAACACAGATCTATCAACAACTCTGTCGAAGAAATCACACCCATCAACAATCGATTTATGACTATGCTCATTCAGAGCCCCTATAAAAAATATACACTCATAAATGCACATGCCCCCACCAACATCGAAAATAAGGAAAACACCGAAAATGTCGAAAAATTGTGGAACACACTCGAAAATACTATGAGCAAAATTTACCAAGATGACGTGAAAATACTAATGGGAGGCTTCAACTCTCTATTTGGGACAGAAAAAACCTGTAGAAAAATCATTGGTACAAATTCAACACACCGAAACGCTTAGACCAACAGCACACGTCTGACTGACATTTGCCAACAATTCAACCACAAAAGAATGTCTTCCCACTTAGGAAGTAGCCTGTTCCCAAGAAACATGTTTGGCTACCAGGTGCAAGCTGCTTTCGTTCGCCTTTCGAGACTCGCTGAAAGCCAGATTTTTAATTCTTTTGTAGCAGAGCTACAAGCAGGCAGATACAAACGCAATAAGGGAATCGTAAGACAACGCGCCTTGCTACTTTCAGTAACCCTTAGTGTCAGAGCGAAAACCTTACGGTACCGCCAAATTCATAAAGACGACATATTTTTTGTTGTTGTGAATACATAATTATATCTATGAAATGCCACTTTTCATAATAATAGCGGATGATACAGGAAATGAAGTAAATACGGATCTTTTCGAAGTCAAAAGTCGGTAATGTCCTACTAATTCGTGTTAAAATACGCTCAATCGTCTCACAGATACTTAATGCTTTATTAAGATAGTCTGCCGTCGTGATGTTTCTGTAGTAAGCTGAATTTATTTTGTATTAGTACAGTGAATATTTTAATTGGATTTTCCGATAGTTTACTAAACGCAACAGTAATCATCAATGAGAAATTAATCAGCAAAAGAATTTTCTTTCACGATATCTAAAACGATCTGACAATGCTAAAGTTGTTTACAAATTCTACGCCAGTAGAAACCTACTGGTTTCAACGATATAATTATACCAGAGTAGTTTTAAGAGTATTTTCGTCTAGAAATGAATTGCGTCGACGGTTGATCGATCAAGAGCGGGAAAGGTAAAACTTGACGAATATATGACGAGAGGGACAAGTGCTTGAGAGAGGACTTCTCTATCAATACAAGTGCCTGAGAGACGACTTTAATTTCAATCTCCTGGATAGTTTTGTTTCTCAAATCAAGAAGTGCGTTATCATGCAGTAGAACATGTGATGTAGTTGTGTTGCTCGATTTTCTTACGCTGAGACCGAAAGGTGTCTCAGTTGTTGGCAACAAATTCCAGCTGTGTTTTGGTAGAATTCGTAGCCCAAAACTCACTTTTGGAGCTATCAGATGTAAAATATTATGTTCACACTACTCTTCGCTCGAGTTTATGTCTTTTGGAGGGGCTCAGCCTTTCATTTCTTCTTAGGAAGTTAATGATAAAGGCATCATAACACGTCACCAGTTACAGTACTGCATACGAATGCTCAATGAGCGACCTGATGACGTTCAATAATAGTCACTCCGTTGATTTTTGTTGTTTCGAATTAGAGCATGTAGTACTCGTACACCAGACTTATGAACTTTGCCTGTTGAATGCAAATGTCGCATGATGGTAAAATGGTAATCTATCACATATATCGGTAGTCGAGACTTGCTTAATGTGGAAAATCATTGATGCCAGAACGATCTTTGTTGAAACAAGAATATCTTTTTCTGGCGTATTTTTCCCAAAAGCACTCGCTCCACACACAATTCAAATCTTTCTAGCTGCCTCCTCTGCATTCACCCCTCTGTTATACCAAAAGTAAACGTTGTGTTGCAGATGTTACACCTATTTCCACTTGCGACTCAATTTTACAATGCTTAACTGTAGTTCATGATTCTCAAGTATGCAAAATCCAATGCTTAACTGCAAGATGATAACTAGAACTTCAAATTCGAAAATGACAGTTGATACATACACTGACAGCGTCGCGCCGCGTTCACCTGAGCGGTGCCGGATTTCAGGCGGCGGGTGGCGCCTGGCCGGTGGCCGGTAGCCGCTGCAACGCGAGGAAACGCTCGAGCGCAAGCTGTTATGATCGCGACGCAGCCACGAGCTGTCCTGCGGAATTGTTTCTGGAATACTTTTTATTGCTGGTGGGTAGAATGTTAAGCGAATTATCTTTGATGTTCAGTCAGACTCATAACTTTAGACCGACTGTGGACAAAAAAAAAAAAAAAAACAGTTGGACGCGAACAGGCGACTATAAGCTTAGAACGCACGACGCTTGCCACTAGACCACGGGCTCACATAGTCCGACAACGTCTCGGAAGTAGACAATACTTCCTCCTAACACTTCCGCATCTTACAGTGTTGCCAGATTGTGCATATGGCCGGACTTAGAGTTGTCAGGGGCGGTCAGTTTTATTGGCCACCTTAAGTGAATGACTCGGACTTAGTCTCTGTGGCGGCCGGCCGGCGGTCAGTTTTATTGTCTAAGACTGTACATTAATATCTTGGTGTGTAAAGTAGATGTTTACTAGTATACTGAGTTTTGGGGAAGGGAGATTTAAGAAGGGGGAAAGAGGGTAGTAATGAGGTGAAGTGCATTCATGTACAGAGGAAGGTGTTGTTGTTGTTGTTGTTGTTGTTGTTGTGGCCTTCAGTCCTGAGACTGGTTCGATGCAGCTCTCCATGCTACTCTATCCTGTGAAAGCTTCTTCATCTCCCAGTTCCTACTGCAACCTACATCCTTCTGAATCTGTTTAGTGTATTCATCTCTTGGTCTCCCTCTACGATTACTGTTGCTTAAGTAGATACGTCATTAACTGTTTTTTGAAGCCGGACATGTTTTTAAGTTCTCTAACATAACGAGGGAGGTTATTCCAGATTCGGGTTCCCGCTACTGTAAAAGACATGGAGAAGGTGACTGAGCGATGCAGTGGAACAGAGAGGATTTTATTATGATGGGAACGTGTGTTTCTGTCATGTTGTTCTGACATAAGCGTTATGGACGAGGAGAGATATGAGGGACAGTGTACGTTTATAAGGCAGTAGATGAGACAGTGTATGGAAACCTCTGCGTTTGTCTGCACGCAGCCAGGACAATTTTGCATATGCTGGTGAAATGTGATCAAAAAGTCGAACGTCACAGATATATCGGGCGCAGGCATTCATAATCAGTTCCAGACATCGCGAATTTTCCTGAGAGAGGTCTTGTAGGGTAATATCGCTGATTGGGAGTATAAGCGTTTGTACTAATTTCTTTTTCAGATCGAAAGGGAAGAGTTTTTATATTTTTGTAGGACATGAAGGGAAGCTGATGCTTCTTTGCACACTGCAGTTACGTGCTTTGTCCAATTTAGATTTTCATCTATTATTACTCGCAAACTCTTTGCTGAGGGAGAGAAGTTAATATTTGTTCCATTTAGGATAAGAGATGGTGCGGATTGCCGATGTTTTGGGTTAATGAGCTTAGAGTGACCAAGAAGTACTGCTTGGGTTTTAGATGGGTTTACTTTTAGTCCTATGTCCTGTGCCCATTTTGATAGTGCATCGAGGTCAGTACTGAAATTTTCAATAGCTTTCTTAAGATTGCTTGGTTTCGCACTTAGATACAACTGAAGGTCATCAGCATACGTATGATATTTGCAATAGGTCAGAACCGATGATACATCATAGACATACGGAGAGAAGAATGTAGGACAGGGCCGGCCAAACGCTGCACAGTGTGCAGACGTGCGGAAGTGCTGCACATGTGCGCACGTGTACGACAGCGACATCTGTTATTAGACATGTGTCCTAAATGAACGGCGGCGGCTCCACTTCCCTGTTTATGTGGTACAAGCAAGAGCGCAACATACCCAGTCTCGTTTACCCCTGGTAACCGTAACCTTAACAGAGAAGTGCTGAGAAAGGGCAGGTACTGTGAAAAAGCAAAGGACGGGAGATCTATGTTCTCAGTAGTTTAAAAATGACTGAGAACTGCAATTCTTTTTTGTAGCCGTTGGTGAAACCCCACAGTGTTTGCTATGCCGCCGAATAATAGGCGGCCAGCGTAAGTTTTCAATTGAAAGACACTACAACACATATCACAAAGACGAGTGTAGTGTACTCAAGAGTGAAGAACGGCAAGCAAAATTAAATGTCCTTAAGAAAATGGATGAGACACATCAAGTCGATTATCATTTCTCATGACCAGTGATAAACGTGTTTGGATTTATTCCTTTCATAATTAAAAATTATTGTTTACTAACTGTGCATTGGTGCCTCATTCTGCTCCATGTTACATTATTATCAGGAAAGTTGGTCATTAAACCGATCGTTCCAATGTATACTTACATTTACGGTTTTTTTAATGTGTGAAGGGCTACGCTCAGCTGAAGTCGATAAAACGTAACATTCATCTAACTGTCGGTTATTATGCAGATTTCAGACGGAGCTGATGAAAGATGCAGCAATAAAGGTATTGAAATAACAGGTGATCATCGAGAGGTCTGCGGTTATCATTCTGTTCAGAGGTCAGTGAGACAGAAATTATGTGGGTGTAACTGAGGGCACCGAGAATTAGTTATAGGAAACTTTGCATTAGTTTAATGTTATTTGAAATCATGAATAAGGTTCGTTGGAAGTCGCTAAGTGCTCTCTTTCTTAAATACTAGATCAAAAACATTACTCGTAATTACGTCCCGTCAGTCAGGCTGCCTTAAGAAAAACCCACGGTTGTTAACTGTATTACTTCTCTTACTGGGCTAAACTGTTAACATAAAAGTAGACGTCTCAATGAGTAGACTGTGACAGTATTTTAAATGTTTAATACGCGAAATACCTTCCCGTGGTTGGCTTGCAAGCTGTGGAAAGAGCACTAGAATGCGCCGGTACAGTGTATCCCAGCAAGTGGATAAAGCGACATCTGTGGGTAGACACATTGTAAGTAGGCTGTTTATGTTTTCTTATTGGCAACGTTACGTAGCGCTCTGTATGAAAATCACTGGCTGTGCTGTGTGCAGTCTGTGGCTAGTTTGCATTGTTGTCTGCCATTGTAGTGTTGGGCAGCGGCAGCTGGATGTGAACAGCGCGTAGCGTTGCGCAGTTGGAGGTGAGCCGCCAGCAGTGGTGGATGTTGGGAGAGAGATGGCGGAGTTTGGAAATTTGTAAGACTGGAGGTCATGAACTGCTATATATATTATGACTATTAAGGTAAATACATTGTTTGTTCTCTATTAAAATCTTTCATTTCCTAACTATGCCTATCAGTAGTTAGTGCCTTCCGTAGTTTGAATCTTTTATTTACTGGCAGTAGTGGCGCTCGCTGTTTTGCAGTAGTTCGAGTAACGAAGATTTTTGGTGAGGTAATTATTTGTGAAAGGTATAGGTTAATGTTAGTCAGGGCCATTCTTTTGTAGGGATTTTTGAAAGTCAGATTGCGTTGCGCTAAAAATATTGTGTGTCAGGTTAAGCACAGTCCTGTATAATTGTTTAAAGGGGACGTTTCAACATGCACTACATGAACGCTGACGGCTGCGGCGTGCACGCTGTGACCCGGAAGTTGCACATGTGCAGGAGCACCGCACGCGTGCAGAATTTCTGGCCGGCCCTAGTATAGGAGCTAATATCGTATTCTGATAATTTTTTATGAAGTACTGATTACGAAGGAAATATTCGGGAGTGCTGAAAACGGAGCTATTGTTCTATTCGAGGTGTGGCTGCACCCTGACTGTTTGTAAGGGGGGCTCCCCTGCGGCCTCGGCAGGCGACAACAGCCACTGTGCTGTGCGGGGGATTAGCATGACAATCGGCGCGCTGGCCGCGTCCCGTCGGCAGACAGGTGGTGGCTGCCCTGCCGCGGCTACCGCCTAGCGACAAGTGTCTCCGCCGGGCTCGGGAACGGAGGCGGCTGTGGCGATTTACGACGGGAAGGCGGAGGTGTGGGCGCGCAGCTGCGGCCGGGCCGATGTGCGCGCGATTACGGCCGCTGTCTGCTGTCTGCTGTCCGCTGTCGGCGGCCGTGTCCGCTTCCGGCGCCAGCCTGCCAGCGCCGGCCAGCCGGCTGTGTCACCGCGCCCCGGGAGTCGACGCCGGCGCTACGCAGCTGGAGGAACGGGCCGCTGCCGCCCAACCGCCGCCTGCCGAGGCACCAGCCGCACACCTCATTACGGCGCCTTGTCACTCCCTTACCTGCAACAAAACTATCCATTTTTCATTTTTCCAAACAGAAGTGTCGCAACGAAGAAATGGTGCACTGATCGATTCAACTTTCTGATAAAACGGGTCTAATATCCGTTGACAACATCTGGTAACTACTTACAGGCAAAACATTGCTCACTCTACCTCTTTACCTTTTCTTCCCTTTGTTGGCAACATTTCCTTCAAAATTGCAAGAATCCTGCACGGTTTCGAAGTGAATGTGATTTTCAGTCCACCATCGAAGATTTCCGACCTGCTAGGATCAGTGAAAGACGATCTGTTATTGCGGAAGGCGGGAATTTATAAAATACCTTGTCGGTGTGGCATGTCATATACAGGGTGTTACAAAAAGGTACGGCCAAACTTTCAGGAAACATTCCTCACACTCAGATAAAGAAAAGATGTTATGTGGACATGTGCCCGGAAACGCTTAATTTCCATGTTAGAGCTCATTTTAGTTTCGTCGGTATGTACTGTACTTCCTCGATTCACCGCCAGTTGGCCCAATTGAAGGAAGGTAATGTTGACATGCGACTCATTGCTCTACAGTACTAGCATCAAGCACATCAGTACGTAGCATCAACAGGTTAGTGTTCATCACGAACGTGGTTTTGCAGTCAGTGCAACGTTCACAAATGCGGAGTTGGCAGATGCCCATTTGATGTATTGATTAGCACGGGACAATAGCCGTGTTGCGGTACGTTTGTATCCAGACAGATTTCCAGAACGAAGGTGTCCCGACACGAAGACGTTCGAAGCAATTGATCGACGTCTTAGGGAGCACGGAACATACCAGCCTATGACTCGCGACTGGCTCTGAGCACTATGGGACTCAACTGCTGTGGTTATCAGTCCCCTAGAACCTAGAACTACTTAAACCTAACTAACCTAAGGACATCACACAGATCCATGCCCGAGGCAGGATTCGAACCTGCGACCGTAGCAGTCCCACGGTTCCGGACTGCGCGCCTAGAACCGCGAGACCACTGACTCGCGACTGGGGAAGACCTAGAACGACGAGGACACCTGCAATGGACGAGGAAATTCTTCGTGCAGTTGACGATAACCCTAATGTCAGCGTCAGAGAAGTTGCTGTTGTACAAGGTAACGTTGACCACGTCACTGTATGGAGAGTGCTACGGGAGAAACAGTTGTTTACGTACCATGTACAGCGTGTGCAGGCACTATCAGCAGCTGATTGGCCTCCACGGGCACACTTCTGCTAATGGTTTATCCAACAATGTGTCAATCCTCATTTCAGTGCCAATGTTCTCTTTACGGATGAGGCTTCATTCCAACGTGATCAAATTGTAAATTTTCACAATCAACATGTGTGGGCTGACGAGAATCCGCACGTTATTGTGCAATCACGTCATCAACACAGATTTTCTGTGAACGTTTGGGCAGGCATTATTGGTGATGTCTTGATTGGGCCCCATGTTCTTCCACCTACGCTCAATGGAGCACGTTATCACAATTTCATACGGGATACTCTACCTGTGCTGCTAGAACATGTGCCTTTAAAAGTACGGCACGACACGTGGTTCATGCACGATGGAGCTCCTGCACATTTCAGTCGAAGTGTTCGTACGCTTCTCAACAACAGATTCGATGACCGATGGATTGGTAGAGGCGGACCAACTCCATGGCCTCCACGCTCTCCTCACGTCAACCCTCTTGACTTTCATTTATGGGGGCATTTGAAAGCTCTTGTCTACGCAACCCCGGTACCAAATGTAGAGACTCTTCGTGCTCGTATTGTGGACGGCTGTGATACAATACGCCATTCTCCAGGAATGCATCAGCGCATCAGGGATTGCATGCGACTGAGGGTGGACGCATTTGCTGTAGCAAAGTGTTTGAAGTCACGCTGGTACGTTCTGTTGCTGTGTGTTTCCATTCCATGATTAATGTGAGTTGAAGAGAAGTAATAAAATGAGCTCTAACATGGAAAGTAAGCGTTTCCGGACACATGTCCACATAACATATTTTCTTTCTTTGTGCGTGAGGAATGTTTCCTGAAAGTTTGGCCGTACCTTGTTGTAACCCCCGTATAGGACAAACATTGCGAACCGTAGACGAACGTTGCACTGAACATCAGTGCTGTACTCGCCTTTTGCAACCTTGCAAGTCTACAATTGCTGAGAATTGCATTTCCACTGGACACCCAATGGAGTATGACAAGACAACAACTTTGGCTACAACAACAACCTTTTGGGACTGCGTCATAAAAGAATCAGTGGAAATTCCCATGACAGGCAATCTTATCAACCGTGACAGTGGCTACCAGCTAGATAATGCGTGGAACCCCGTCATCTCTAAGATCTGCTCCAGACGAAGACGTCAGAGTACTCCGATGGCCGCTGCAATTGACAACGCGGAAGACAGCTGAGTTCTGCAGTTCCTCCAGCGAGGGCGCTGCTGGCGGGCGGTGTGGTTCGTCTGTCAATATGATTTTGACGCATGCGCGGAATACTCGCTGCACGCTATATATTACGGAACGGAGGGCGTCTTCGTCAGTCTTCGATGGCTCACCTGAGAATGGCTGGCAGTTGTCCAGTCGAAACATCGTGGATGGAAGCTAACGATGACCGGCTGCAAGCTCGAAATCTTTTTGAATATTGCTCACCCTAATGTACACTGAGGTGACAAAACTCATGGGATAGCGATATGCAGCCGCCCTTTGTGGCCGAGCGGTTCTAGGCGCTTCAGTCTGGAACCGCGCGGCTGCCACGGTTGCAGGTTCGAATCCTGCCTCGGGCATGGATGTATGTGATTTCCTTAGGTTATTGAGGTTTAAGTAGTTCCAAGTCTAGGGGTCTGAGGGAAATGAACGTTTGGCGTCAATGGCCGGGAGGCCCCTTACGGGGTAGGTCTGGCGTCTTGGTGCAGGTCTTATTACATTCGACGCCACACTGCGTGACCTGCACGCCGGATGGGGATGGAATGATGATGAAGACAACACAACACCCAGTCCCTGAGCGGAGTATTCTCGACCCAGCCAGGAATCGAACCCGGGCCCGTAAGACGGTAATCCGTCACGCTGACTACTCAGCTGATTACCCGAGATGTTAAGTCCCTTAGTGCTTAGAGCCATTAGAACCTTAGCGATATGCATGAATACAGATGGCTGTACTGCCAATTACACTACGTACCGGCTGATCAAAAAGTCAGTATAAATTTGAAAACTCAATAAACCACGGAATAATGTAGATAGAGAGGTAAAAATTGACAGACATGCTTGGAATGACATGGGGTTTTATTAGAACCAAAAAAATACAAAAGTTCAAGAAAATGCCCGACAGATGGCGCTTCATATGATTAGAATAGCAATAATTAGCATAACAAAGTAAGACAAAGCAAAGATGATGTTCTTTACAGGAAATGCTCAATTTGTCCACCGTCATTCCTAAACAACAGCTGTAGTCGAGGAATAATGTTGTGAACAGCACTGTAAAGCATGTCCGGAGTTATGGTGAGGCATTGGCGCCGGATGTTGTCTTTCAGCATCCCTAGAGATGTCGGTCGATCACGATACACTTGCGACTTCAGGTAACCCCAAAGCCAATAATCGCACGGACTGAGGTCTGGGGACCTGGGAGGCCAAGCACGACGAAATTGGCGGCTGAGCACACGATCATCACCAAACGACGGGCGCAAGAGATCTTTCAGGCGTCTAGCAATACTTTTTTTTCTAATAAAACCCCATGTCATTCAAAGCACGTGTGTCAATTTTTACCTCTCTATCTACATTATTCCGTGGTTTATTAAGTTTTCAAATTTATACTGACTTTTTGATCACCCGGTATAACAGGGCAGCGCATTGGCAAAGCTGTAATTTCTGCTCAGGTGATTTACGTGTAAAGGTTGCGAGGTGCCGGGGCTAGCAGTGTATTGATCACTAAATTCTACTAGAATCCACATGTGTAAATCATGCTCTAAGCCCCCCCTATTCTAACTCCGACTTTTGCTGTTGCACAAGGATAAAAACAAATACGCGAACTGACTCTAATCAACCCTGCTAGTGGAGTAGAAGAGAGTTTGGCACCTGCAATAATTTAATTTGATAAATAAGTTAAATAAACAAAGGTTTCATTAGCATAGTGAGGAATGATAGGGTTGCTCTATTGATTAACAGAAAGAAAGTTCTGTCCAAAATAACAATATGATTTATTAAGATTAAACGCAGAATAGTAAAAGAGACACAGGAAATATAAAACATCAAATTGGCTAAAATTGGAGATTCATGCAAACACAGTAAAGGTGAAGTTGTCCCTAACTTAGATCGTGAGGTTTAAGACGAAGTGGTATGTGGAGCCAATTCCTTTCCACTCAAATCTCAAGAGAGACACACAGCTAACCCAATAGTAATTGCTGCTACTCGAAACTGAACAAAGTTAGAAAAGGATGAACAGGCGCGCTCTGCTGAGCTCTGATTATCACCTAGGAAAATCCCTATCTGCCGGTGCTGCGGACGTACATTACCAACAGTCTTCTTATCTCCCAGAACACGATCTGGCGTACCGCAGGCGAGGGCTGGTTGCTCCGACGTCCTCGACCGAAAAGCGACTGCTGACTTCCCAGAGCACCCGTACAGGCCGAACACCGAACATTCCCGCCCCCACGACAGTGGCCGTGGTTACGTTCCAATCAGCAACTCGAAAACCGGCGGAAATTCCACTCCATTGCCGGAGCACTACCATTCCACCAATGGAGATTCTTGGCGCCAATTTCTGTGCTGATTTTGCAGAAAGTGCGGGAATTTTCCCGCCACAACTGCGTGGGTACACAAGTCATTCCCACGCCTCGCTGGTAGCCCGCCAGAAAGTGTTTTCGCAAAGTTTCTCTGAAGTAACGGAACCTCTAGCCCAGCCGCTACTTCACACCCCAGCGGGCGTGTCTCTTGACAATGTCGGCGTCTGAAAAGCATTCACTCGACTGCCTCACACACGTCGGCTTAACTCTCTCCAGTTCCACAGAGCCCGCCTGTCACCGGCCCACCCGGGTGACGAGAGACGCTGCGTGGGAAGTACGCGTGTTAAGGAAAAGCAACCCTCCACCGCATGCAACTAGAGAGGAGAATCGTAAGATAGAAATATGAGAGGGGGCTCATGCCACCTCTCATTGCCCCTACGCCATTTTAGATTGTAATTGGTGAGCGGTTGGCTCACTTAGGAGCAAGGTAGTGAGTCAATCGCCCAAGAACAATCTTACAAAGTGACTCCACATACCGCACTCTATAAAAAAGATCATTGCAACTGAAAAATGCAACTCATAGAGGGAGGATTATTTATGATGTAGCCAACTTCACCTTCTTAATATGGAACACTAACACTCACATCACACATCCATACCCAGGGAGCCCCTTCCAAACACCGATTCACGCAGACATTCACGCTCTAAACATGGCCCGGGCATCTGAGCCAAATATGGAGCAGTTTATTCTTTACAATCAGAGTTGGAGTGCTCCGCAATTAAATGCCCAAGATGTTACAACAATTTTAATCATTAAACTAACCTGACCTCACTCACACATGATAATATTTAAGTTAACAATCTCTTTGTGAGTTTTCAGAATCTAGTTACAACCTCCGATTCATTCTGTCTCCCTGCAGCAAGAATAACCTTTACAAAATGTTCCCTGAACTGATGGTCCATTCACAATGACAGTGGTGGTATCTGCTTCAGTTTATGGGGACTTCAGGCACACTGTTAGCATACACACAACAATAAACACAAAATACAAAAAAAACATGATGTGGAGAACAATACAGTAATCTGTAATAAGAATTACAGTGTAAAACACAAACGCATACAAGGTATAACATACATTACAGAAACAACATAAGAGAAAGAAATTTAAGAAAAACAAAAAAAAACAAGGTTCATGGGGCATCAAATTGTGCGTGCACATTGCACAAAGTTCACGACTGTGCTGAGAATGAGGCACTAAATCACATTGTTAGAAATATCCGTGGCACTTCACAAATTCCACCGTACTGACATCACATAAGGCTAAACGTCGGGTGTAGTTGCTATGTTGTGGCAACAGCAATAGGGAGTTCTGGAGTGTCTGCAGTACGCTGTTGAGATTGTAGTCAGACCCACGCATATGATCACGGCAGTACGGTAGGAAGACACAGTGATAGGTTCTCCTCACGTCGATTAATTGTCTCTGAGATCTCCTTGTTGGGATACATCACTAGTCTAGGTCTCTTCTCTCGCTGGACAGAACTTTACGTTTCCCAATATTGCAGTTCGACGAGGGATGATGGCACGTGGAGTGACTCCACAAGTGTGTGAGGTCATCCATACAGGATCGAACTAGGAGCGACTATTGTTAAAAACTGCTCTCTAATAGAGAGGAGAAGTAAGACATGAGACCATACATTTGTTAGTGTGGCACGATACTGCTTTGTGTATGCAGATCGGCCAATGCTAGTGAGTTGTAAAAACCCAAACAGGTGAGTATAGAGCGTCCCTTTCTGTCCTGAGGCACATGAGGCGCAGGTTCTGACACGATATGTGATGTTCTTCGTGTACTCACGACAACGTGGTCTGCCGCAGGGAATCCCTCCAAGCGGCTGCCGCGTCCGGAGAGCTAGCAGGCTGTCGCGTGTCAGGGTCAACGGCCAGCCCCACTTTCGCTTGTGGCGGGGCGAGGGTCCCGTGTAATCCCTCAGGTAAGCAGCCGGGTGACTGTCAGCGTGTAGGACGGGACGCTCGCCCTCTAGCAGGTAGCCGAAGACCTCTTGTTTTTGCGCTGGCTGGCCTCTGCATTGCCACGTTCCTCGTCATCTGTACAATTCTTACAAAAGTCTTATGCCTAACTTTTTCCCATGACCTTCTATGTTATAATAAATTTACATAATGAAACATTGATGGTCTGTCATTTCAGACACTCTTATTTTACTTTTATAGTTATTAATCTATGGCAATCATTATAACATCTAATCTAGACATGGAAATAATTTATTTTGATATATGTGTAGAGACCGATCTCAGTATGTACATGGTGTGTGATAACTGATGCTTTGTAATGGATGAACAACTAAATGTGCGGGCCCGCACTAATATTACTATTAATTATATAGATCGACAGTAGACATGCTTCAAGAATTAACTACCATATCCCAACGATCTACATTCTACGTCTTTTAATTAAATCATGTTGTTATGCAGGTCTAAGTTTTACTGTGCTATAAAGAACATGCAACTACGCTACTTTCGCTCGCCCGTCGTCCCTCCATCTCGGGTCTGTGGTTTGGTGACCTGAAAAATAGCAACTCAACAGGCGCGCGCCACACTTGTGGTAGAAAACCCCCACAATATTAATCTAGTTATTGTTAAATCCTACAGTTTAACTTATCCTAGTATCGTACTTTCCCTTTTATTTATTTATTTATTTATTTTATTTTATTTATTTATTTATTTATTTATTTATTTATTTTTTTTATTTACCTTATACAATACCCTTACATAGTTCCTGTTACGCTGAGATGTCTTGCTGCTCGCCCGAGGCCCACGAGAAAGACAGGCCGCGGCGCGTACGTCACGAAGGTAGTCCGGAACTCGCTCGCTCGCTCAGCTCAGCAGACAAAATGCGTTTCAAAACCTGTTAACTCGCAGCTGGGCGTGTAAGTACTAACGATAATTGCATCTTCCACTGGAATCTGCTGTTACTAAGTCTTACTGATTAACAGTACTACAGCAAAATTTAATTTAAGAACAATACTCGCTATAAATGGTATAACGGCTTGTTTATAGCATTTAGTCTCTTCTACTTATCAGTACTCATTACATGCTGGAAGTTGTGCATTATGCTACTGGTAATAATTTTAGCATGATTTTATTTCACTGCACGCCAGTAAAGCCGTAACAAATTATAAGTAGGCCCATGGACTTCCCATCGTTATAAGACTAATAACAGTAAGATTCCATAATAGGAGATTCCAGTAGAAGATTCAGTTTTCATTTCTACCGACACGCCTAGTTACGAGTTAACACTTGTAGAAACGTAGTTTGTCTGCTGATTTGGGCTATCGAGCGAGCGCAGGACTACCTTCGTGACGTACGCGCCGCGGCCTGTCTTTCTCGTAGGCCTCGTGCTCGCCGCTATTGACGACAGTGATGTGCGCGTCGTACGACATGACCTCCGAGTTTTCATTACGCCTCACTGAAACTCCAGAGACTGGGTTAGCCATGGCTATACACGACAATAAATTTATAGTTGCAACTTCCTTCTCTATGTGAAGCGGTTTTCGCGATCGAAGTACACCTTTCCAGAAGCAATGTAATATGACCAAGCCAGGACTGGTTCCTGTTGAGGATTCAGACACCCAACACACGCCAGCTACACAGTATGTCACGAATATCCAAGTACAATTCCTTGGTGATTCATCTGTGACAAAAACGAGCAGCACGCTAAATCCCCAACCAGCACATTAGCATGGTAGGCTTTTATGCCCTCATTTCTCTCGTCTAGGGCACCATTAGAGTCAAATGCTCACAGGTTCACCCCGACTTGCAAGACAACGATACCGGCGCAGCTCTGCAAAAACTATACTGCCCATATTCACCCTCGAAATCGCGCAATATACCACAATCGTGCAGTGCACTGACGCGTGCCTGCAAGCATTGGTATGAACGTCTCACGAACTGGTTGTGGCCGCTATGGAGCGTATCACGACCTCTCAGAACGCTTCTAAGAGCACGTTCTTGTATGCGCCCGTTTGTGCGACGTCTCGTCACTCATCCTTATCCCTCAACATGGACACCAGATAGGAAAGGACAAAAACATTGCTCATGAAAAGGTAGTGTCTCCTACTCCATCGACATTGGAGATCGCGAACATAAACAAAAAGAGGATAGCAGCAGTAAATTCTTATGCAAGACAACGCAGCGTGTTAATACTTTAGCAATCTTAATCTATTAATGTAACGATTATTGTTCCCCGAAAAAAGGTTCATATCTTTGCCTATTCTACTATGTACATTTCTTACACTACTACTATTCTACGAACTCCTTTATGTGAGAGAAGTGGTGGAGTCCTATGGACTAGCGTCAATCCCTTCTTAGACTCCCCCTCCTCTGACGTGCATTAGGATTTGGAGGTCTAATTTCAATCTCCTGGTTCTCCTGTTGTCCTTGATTTCGCTCCCTCCAATTACGGTCGCTTTGCCGTTCGTCATTCCTCCTGTCCCAGATTGCTTGTCTGGATTGACCCTGTTCCCTGACGTTCTGGTTTCCGTGTCTCTGGTTTCCATAACCTTGAATAGCGTAACCTTGATCTCGGTAACCCTGGTTTCCTAACTGACCAGTGCGATTATGCGATCTGTTGTCGTCTTCCCTTGCTGGCCCGTGGTATTTGTTATTTTGCGCCTTCTTCCTGTCCTTTGCGTCTTGTTTATCGAAGACTACTTCGAGTTCGCGCAGTAGACTCTTGAATGCATCTATGTCAGATCCACACTTCCCGACAAGTGTCTGTTGATACCTAACTGGCAATTTCGAAAAGCAAAATTTAATAATTTCTCCGTTGCTGTATGGACTATCTAAAAACTGATTCTTCTTGAGTAAGTCATCAAAAAATTTGGTTGCGCTCTTATGCCCGGACACTTCCAGTTCAGGACAAAATATTATTTCCTCTTTAATCCTGTCTTGCGTTTCCTTTGACCAGTAGGTCCGCAGGAATGCACCAACAAATTCCTGATAAGTCCGACACGTCGCTGCCACGCCCCGCATCTTTCCCGCGGCTTGGCCTTCGATGTGTCCACACATGAATTCTAATTTGGCCTGGGTTGGCCATGACGACGGTAATGAATTAGTAAATTGCATCACCCAGCTCTTCGGATGCATCGACCCTCCATTATCTTTGAACTTCTGGAATTTGAGTATCGACAGGAAGTGATTGTGATCAAAATTCTGTCCGATCCTCGCACTGGTGTTGTCAGACGTTTCCGATACTTGCACGTCTGCGGAGTGTCCTGATCTATCTTGCTGATAACTGTGATGTGCTACGTCTGTATCACAGTGGAAGTGGCATTCAGCATTCACTCTTCTAAGTGGGCTGCAATTATTGGAGCTATTACTCGCTGTTTCTGCGTGTGCATTGTTTGTTCCGCACGCTGTCACTGGGCTAGAGCACGGCGGGCTTTTCCTCGGAGACACAATCCTGTGTGCTCCATCATTGGTATCCGAACGCGCAGTGCTCGTGTGCCCATTTCGCTCTAGTTTTGCTATCCGACTCTCTACTTCTTTCATTCGTTTCGTGATGTTCGTAACCGCAATATTACCTTGAGTCTTTAAGGCCGCTAGGGATTTCGAGTGGACTTGTGTCGCACGTCGCAAGCGCCCTGCGAGTTTAAGAGTTACTCTTGCGATTTTCATTGCCCCTGTTGCTGCAGTTTTGGCTAGGCCTGCTACTTTTTGTGCTACCATTGACATTTGTTTTGCTTCTCCACATTCTTTCTTTATTGTTAATAATTCCCCACGAATTGCCCCTATATGCGAGATTATTGCCTCAGTGTCCCTCTTACGCTGTTCGTCAGCTTCTTCCTTCTCCTTCTTACGTTGTTTCTCCTCTTCTTCCTTCTCCTTCTTACGTTGTTTCTCCTCTTCTTCCTTCTCCTTCTTACGCTGTTCGTCAGCTTCTTCCTTCTCCTTCTTACGTTGTTTCTCCTCTTCTTCCTTCTCCCTCTTACGCTGTTCGTCAGCTTCTTCCTGCTTCTTACGCTGTTCGTCAGCTTCTTCTTTCATTGATCGTAGGAAGCTCAGTATTGGGTTTACGTCATCTTCTTGATCCTCTTCAAACATGGGCGATGTAACTCTGGACACCTGGGCGCTAGAGCTCTGACGTGACCGAGCTGGCCTCTGTCTGCACTCGTTCGTTTGACTATAAACTTCTGCTACCGTCTCGACCTGTGTGCCTGTCTCTGTTTCATCCTCTACTTCACTATCATAATCACGGCCGCAACGCTGCTCTGAGATCGCGTCCAAATCACCTTCCTCATCAATGCCCCTGGCGTCCTGTCCTGCTAAAAATGTGCCCATCTCATCTCCGAACCTATTCCCGTCAGTAAACTGCCCCTTATCCATTATGCTATCCTCTTTTGTTTTAGCTTCGCCCGATAATAGTCGTGCCTTACTTCTCGTTATCATTCATAAAAACAAATTCATCTAAAATGCACAATAAAATTAATCTACTCCATATATTTTTTACACATAAACATAAAATTTCAACAACGCTGTTCCAACGCTGTAATCACAAACACAATTTGATGTGGTACAGAAACCGCACACAAATCCGACAAAGTGCGATGCGGTACAGACACCACATCAGCGAAACACAAAAAAAACAATGAACAAAAAATATATACACTGAAAACAAAAACTGTAGTCATGCGCCGCTACTTAAAACTAAATGCGGAACTACCAAAAAAAACTTGGGTATTAATCATTAAAAAAAAATAGAGAGAAAAACAATTGAATGTTCCTACTAAGAATCCTGTTTGTTTATCAGAGATTCACAGGAAAGATCCGAGGCCAAGGGTCGCCATATTATGCGAGGTGCCGGGGCTAGCAGTGTATTGATCACTAAATTCTACTAGAATCCACATGTGTAAATCATGCTCTAAGCCCCCCCTATTCTAACTCCGACTTTTGCTGTTGCACAAGGATAAAAACAAATACGCGAACTGACTCTAATCAACCCTGCTAGTGGAGTAGAAGAGAGTTTGGCACCTGCAATAATTTAATTTGATAAATAAGTTAAATAAACAAAGGTTTCATTAGCATAGTGAGGAATGATAGGGTTGCTCTATTGATTAACAGAAAGAAAGTTCTGTCCAAAATAACAATATGATTTATTAAGATTAAACGCAGAATAGTAAAAGAGACACAGGAAATATAAAACATCAAATTGGCTAAAATTGGAGATTCATGCAAACACAGTAAAGGTGAAGTTGTCCCTAACTTAGATCGTGAGGTTTAAGACGAAGTGGTATGTGGAGCCAATTCCTTTCCACTCAAATCTCAAGAGAGACACACAGCTAACCCAATAGTAATTGCTGCTACTCGAAACTGAACAAAGTTAGAAAAGGATGAACAGGCGCGCTCTGCTGAGCTCTGATTATCACCTAGGAAAATCCCTATCTGCCGGTGCTGCGGACGTACATTACCAACAGTCTTCTTATCTCCCAGAACACGATCTGGCGTACCGCAGGCGAGGGCTGGTTGCTCCGACGTCCTCGACCGAAAAGCGACTGCTGACTTCCCAGAGCACCCGTACAGGCCGAACACCGAACATTCCCGCCCCCACGACAGTGGCCGTGGTTACGTTCCAATCAGCAACTCGAAAACCGGCGGAAATTCCACTCCATTGCCGGAGCACTACCATTCCACCAATGGAGATTCTTGGCGCCAATTTCTGTGCTGATTTTGCAGAAAGTGCGGGAATTTTCCCGCCACAACTGCGTGGGTACACAAGTCATTCCCACGCCTCGCTGGTAGCCCGCCAGAAAGTGTTTTCGCAAAGTTTCTCTGAAGTAACGGAACCTCTAGCCCAGCCGCTACTTCACACCCCAGCGGGCGTGTCTCTTGACAATGTCGGCGTCTGAAAAGCATTCACTCGACTGCCTCACACACGTCGGCTTAACTCTCTCCAGTTCCACAGAGCCCGCCTGTCACCGGCCCACCCGGGTGACGAGAGACGCTGCGTGGGAAGTACGCGTGTTAAGGAAAAGCAACCCTCCACTGCATGCAACTAGAGAGGAGAATCGTAAGATAGAAATATGAGAGGGGGCTCATGCCACCTCTCAAGGTCTCCGGTGTCACATTCACCGAACGAAGGGAATCAACAGACTTTGAATGCGGAGTGCTGGTTGGAGATAGACGCCTGGGACATTCCATTTCGGAAATCATTACAGCATTCAGTATTTAAAAAAAATGGTTCAAATGGCTCTGAGCACTATGGGACTTAACATCTGAAGTCATCAGTCCCCTAGAACTTAGAACTACTTAAACCTAACCTAACCTAAGGACATCACACACATCCATGCCCGAGGCAGGATTCGAACCTGCGACCGCAGCAGTCGCGCGGTTCCGGACTGAGCGCCTAGAACCGCTCGGCCACCCTCTTCAATGCTAGGTGGTTCCTGTCCGTCAGTTTGTGAGGTCTGCCTGGTAGGCTGCGATTGTTCCTTCTGCGGGGGAGTTCCGACGATCTTTGAATCCATGCGACGACAAGCTGCTGCACAACGGCGGGAAAAGGAGATCCGACACGACATTAGGATGTATTCCATGACTTTTGTCTTCTCAGTGGACGTTCAACATTAAATGATTAATTCAAATGTGGACACAATAATAACAAGCATAATTACATCAAACAAAACAGAATAAGCATAGAAAGACAAACTCACTGATGCTCATAAGTTAAGGATAATTACAGAATGTAGTGCTACACAACGTGGCACTGCACAAAACTGGCGCTAATAGCATAAGCACACAGGGAACACACACGACACGGATATGTAAGTCTACGGTATTGGTGATAAGTTGAGAAAACCGTCCCGAAACACATGTGCTACAAAACGCCACTGTTTCCTGCGCATGTACCCCGACATCCATATTGGATATGATCTCCATGTACACGTACACAGGCCGCACAACGGACTGGCATACTCTGGATCAGGTGGTCGAGCAGCTGCTCGGGTATAGCCTCCCATTCTTGCACCAGTGCCTGTCGGAGCTCCGGAAGTGTCCTAAGGGTTTGAAGACGTGCAGCGATACGTCGACCGAGAGCATTCAGGACCTGCTGGATGGGATTTAGGTCTGCAGAACAGGCAGGCCACTCCATTCGCCTGGTATCTTCTGTTTCAAGGTACTCCTCCACGATGGCAACTTGATGGGGCCTTGCGTTATCATCCAGCGGGAGGAAGGTGTGACCCACTGCATCCCTGAAAAGGCGGACATACTGGTGCAAAATGACGTCCCGATACACGTGACCTGTTACAGTTCCTCTGTCAAAAACATGCAGGGACGTACGTGCACCAATCATAATCACACCCCACACTATCAAACCATGATTTCTTTACAAGTCCCTTTCAAGGACATTAAGGGGTTGGTACCTGGTTCCTCGTTCACGCCAGATGAAAACCCGGCGAGACTCACTTTTCAGACTATACCTGGACTCGTCCGTGAACATAACCTGGGACAACTGTTCCAATGACCATGTACAGTGTTCTTGACACCTGGCTTTACGGGCTCTCCTGTGACCAGGGATCAGTGGAATGCACCTTGCAGGTCTCCGGGCGAATAAACCATGTCTGTTCAGTCGTCTGTAGACTGTATGTCTGGAGGCAACTGTTCCAGTGGCTGCGGTAAGGTCCCGAGCAAGGCTACCTGCACTACTCCGTGGCCGTCTGCAGGCACTGATGGTGGGGTATCACTCTTCTTGTGGTGTTGTACACTGTAGACGTCCCGTACTGTAGCGTCTGGTCACGTTTTCTGTGCTACGACCTGCTGTGTTTGACCAGCCTCCAATCGCCCTAGTATTCTACCCCTCACAACGTCATCAATATGTGTTCTTTGAGCCATTTTGAACGCACAGTCACTATTGGCACGTCTGGAAACGTCTGCACACTTATTCCCTGCACCGTACTCTGACATGCACCAACACATCTCTGCGTATGTGGACTGCTGCAAGCGATACCGTGCGACGACCGCAGGTCAAATGCAAAAAATGGTTCAAATGTCTCTGAGCACCATGGGACAACATCTGAGGTCATGAGTCGCCTAGAACTTAGAACTACTTAAACCTAACTAACCTAAGGACATCACACACATCCATGCCCGAGGCAGGATTCGAACCTGCGACCGTTGCGGTCGAGCAGCTCCAGACTGAAGCGACTAGAACCGCTTGGTCACGCCGTCCGGCCGGTCAAATGCACCACATGGTCATACCCTGAGGTGATTTAAACCCACAAACCGCTCACCAGAGCGCTGTTTCACCATGTATCAGCATTATCCTTAATTTATGTGCATGGGTGTACATGCCTCATCAAAAGTGTCTGGACACTTGTATGTAATGCGGATTTCAGAACTACGTGTCACAAGAGGCGTTCCAGCCTCTATAAAAGGAGATTGGGAATATTGTTTTGTTACTAGGGAAACAGTACGATGGGACGTTAAACCCACCTTCCTTCCTTTCTTTCAGAGAAGTAGTAACAATAGCATGGATCGATCAGCAGATCTCGGTCACTTGCAAAGTGGTCACTGGTTGTCATCTGCGTAAAAAATCCGTCAGGGACATTTAAAACCTTTAAAGCTGCCTAAGTCTATGGTTGGTGATGTGATCGTGATATAGAAACACGAAGGAACAACCACTGCCAGGCCAAGACCAGACAGACCACACGTACTGAAGGACAGGAACCGTCAAGCATTGGTTGGGTTGTTGTAAACAGAACGCACGTAATAAGCAGAAATAATCACGTGTGATTTCCAAATTTCTATCAGCAGTCCAGCTATCACAATACTGTGCGTAGGAAGTCAAAACGAATCGGACTCCTTTTTATCATGCAGCTCCTCATAAGCCAGCCACACATTTCTCCAGTCAGCCCTCAGCTGTGGTCGAGCGGTTCTAGGCGCTTCAGTCCGGAACCACGCGGCTGCTACGGTCGCAGGTTCGAATCCTGCCTCGAGCATTGATGTGTGTGTTGTCCTTAGCCATTTGAACCATTTCTCCAGTCGCTGCTAATCGACGCTTGAGGTGGTTTAAAGAGCGACGTCACTGGGCAACGGATTGCTGGAAACTAGTGATTTGGAGTAATGATCAAATGGTTCAAATGGCTCTGAGCACTATGGGACTCAACTTCTGAGGTCATTAGTCCCCTAGAACTTAGAACTAGTTAAACCTAACTAACCTAAGGACATCACAAACATCCATGCCCGAGGCAGGATTCGAACCTGCGACCATAGCGGTCCTGCGGTTCCAGACTGCAGCGCCTTTAACCGCACGGCCACTTCGGCCGGCGGAGTAATGATCACGCTGTACATTGTGGGGAGGTTTGGGTTTGGAGAATGCCACCGGAACATTACCAGCCATCGTGTCGTTCCATTCATGTTTTACGGAGGAAGTGATACAGGGTGTTTCAAAAACAATATACGTATTACAAAGTATTATTTTGTCCAAACTATTGATAGTTGCGTCTCGGCCCGGCTACTGGAGAAACGAATACATAGTTCAGTTTATATTAATAGCCGCTAGATGTCAGTTGTCTTCTGTTTTGCTTGGTAACCGTCATAATGTTTAAAATGGCTATTCGCAGCAGAAATCATTTTGTGTTCTCGAGTTTGCGAAGTGCAGTTCCGTCATTACAATGCAAAGACGTTTCAGATGGAGGTACCTAATTGATCCTCCGGATGGGTGAAACATTCGCAGATGGTATTGACAGTTTCTAGATACACGATGTGTATGTAAAAGAAAGACTCCTGGCGCCCTCGTGTTCCTGAAAAAACTGTTGCACGAATTCAAACTGCTTTCCAACGTAGTCCTTCAAAAAAAACTCGCCGTGCCAGTCGGGAGTTACAACTGCCTACAACAACAACCTGCGTCTTAGTGACAAACGCAAACGTGTGACGTTTTGTAACGAGATTCTTGATGGTATTGGCAATGATAACACTTTCGCACAACGCATCGTGTTCAGTGATGAAGCGACTTGGCATGTTAGTGGTCAGGTAAACAAACACAATGATCGAATTTGGGGCCTACAGAAAAAATATGCGGCCATTGAACATGTACGAGATTTGCCCAAAATCAATATTTTTTGTGCGATATCCCGATCATCTGTTTACGGCTGATTCTTCTTTGATGGAAGCACGGTTAACGGTCAGCAGTATATCGTTATGTTACAATACTGGTTGTTTCCTAGGCTGCACGAAGACAACTTCATTTTTCAACAAGACGGGGCACGCCCTCACTGGAGTCGCCAACTACATTAATATTTAAATGAAAGTCTACCGAACCGTTGGATTGGTCGTCAAGGAGCTGGCGGCTTAGCATGTCTCAGCTGAGCTCCACGGTCACCGTATTTGACAGCCTCTGACCTTCCCGTGGGGTTTCGTTAAAGACAACGTTTATGTACCACCACTCCCACAGAACATGGAAGAGTTGAAGAACCGTATCCAGGCCGCCATAACATCAGTGACGAAAGACATGTTTACCCGAGTATAGGTGGAATTTGAGTATCGATGTGATATTGTTCGTATGGCTGATGGAGGACACATTGAACATCTGTAATCTGAACTTGAGAGGTTCGTAAATATGTGTGTAAAGTTTCATATTCGTATGACTTAATGTTTAGTAAATATATGTATTCTAAATACGTATATTCTTTTTGAAACGCCCTTTATTTCAGTATGAGGCTGTTTTTTCTGCTTAGAATGCGGTGTTCTTACTGCGCTCAATAAATGTTAAATGTAGAAGGTTATGAATCCAGTTTACAGCATTCTGTACTGAGTACATTAGAGGAACAGCTCCGAGACGATTATTGTATCAGCAAGAAAATGCACCATGTGCAAAACAACATCTGTGGGTCAATGGTTTGTGGACAATAACTCTCCTGACATGGACTGCCTTTTCCCAGACTCCCGACCTAAACCGGGACGAGTTGGAACGTCAAATTCGCTTCAGACCCCATCTTTCGGCTGTTCAGAAAGATCTGGCCGACAATCCTCCACACAGAATACAGAAACCTTATTGAAAGAATCCCCAGCAGATTTAAAGCCGTCATAGAGCAGAAGGGTGGACACGCCCCGTACTAATGTCCACTGATGGATGTCTGGAGACTTTTGACCACATTATTATTCTTTGAAAATGACAACAATCTAGAGCACAAGGGAATTAATGAAGTGCACTGCCGTCACTAAATACAAATTCTCATACTGTAGCAATATTGGTTTGTAGGAAATTTAGAGGATCACTGCAGTTACTGTTGTACGTATTAATTAATCGCGATGATGAATGTATTTTCTGGTCTCGGTTAAAGAATCACCGAAAACGACAACTAAGGGAAGACCACCGACTACGAATTACCCTGCAGTATCTTCTGTCGAATGAAGGACATTGAATGTTACTTATACAGTCAAAATTCAACTTTACCCAACCGTTACTATTCTTCTTAAAAGGCTTAAACAGGCCAAATAATTATCTTGATTACCGTTTTCTGTAATGTATCCGAAACAGGCATTATTATGATCTCACTTTTAATTACTCACTTTACAATTATTCATCTACAAACGATGTGCTCATCAACAATAAACCATCAGGAAAAAAACGTCATTGTAACTACATCCACTCTTGTTTTCGTTCCTGTCAGATATTGCTTTTTAAGTCTGACGAAATCACAACTGCTGCAATCTCAAGCTAAACAGACAACAAAGACTGCTGCCTCCATGTCTAGTATTCGATCAATCTTCAAAATCGATTTACCGATTCAGGGCCGTACAGGTGTGACGTCACATCTGTCATTATCGCTCCATTTCAAGGTTATAATACAAAAAGGAATGCGTACAAGTTGCCCAATTGGTAGAAATCGAAGAACACGTATGGTAGCGGTAAAGAGGTTTCAACTGAACGCACACATAACGGACGTCGGCTTCTATCCGTGACATTATGACGATGCGACGTATGACATCAAACATGCGCAATCAAATTGAGAACAAATCACTGAAAACATTTCTCTTGCATCTATAATAGTTTTTTCGAATGTAGTTTATTGGCACAGGTCTGTTGCGGAGCCCGACATCTAGGTGAGATTATAAGGTGGCAGTTCAGCTGCGACTTCGCGAAACGAAGGAATAACTTTAATTCCGGTTATACGGCATATGTTGTGCATATTGGATTTCGATGAGTCGATAATGTGCACCCTTTTGATAACGTGATGCGTCAAAGCAGATGTGTGATATCGGTAGATACTTTCGTGTAGGGAGTGGGAAAGATTTGTAGCGATATACTCGTACGGGTTATGACACATGTTGCACGCAAGCGAAATGCCCTTAAAGTCTTCTCTTCAAAGCTTTAATCCAGCTTCATCGCAGATATCGAGAGCAAAAGATGCCTATGAAACGCGTGTACATAACCCATGGAGCACCTCAACGGGATCTCACAGCACTAGCAATGTAATGAAATTCAAAGTCTGTAGGGTACTTACGGGTAACCATTACACCGCATCATAATCATGTGACCATGTTGGCGATAAAAATCTCTTCTGTTCATCTGAAAGCTGTATAATGTTATCAAAAGAACTTAAGATGTATTTCTTTTCGTTTTAGGAACATCACCTGCGACCAGCTTTGCGAAAGAAGCGGCGACACTTTCTGCGCAACCCTCCCATCATTTTGCACAACAATGCGCGGATGCACACAGCGCAAGCTGTGGCTGCTCTGTTCAGTCGATGGGAACTGGGAAGTACTGTACCATCCACCATACTCCCCGGACTTGCGTCCTTGTGACTTTGATTTGATTTCGAAGATGAAGGTACCACTTCGTGGCATTCGCTTCAGAACTGTTCCAGAGATTCGACAGGTTGTAGACCGCCCCATTCGCACCATCAACAGAACAGGCTCTGCTAACGGTATACTACGCCTTCCACGTCACTGGCAACGGGTTCTACACAACGCTGGTGACTACTTTGAAGGACGGTAACAGGTGCAAACTTGTAACTCTTTTGTGTCGGTTGTGAATAAATAGTTGACACTATTTAAGTTCCAACCCTCGTATATTTTCCTCGTATGGGAAGGACTGAGTTTCTGAGGTGAACATTTGGACTGTGCCTTCTTGTTAATAATCAGTGACAAAATAGCAAACGCACTGAAGAGCCAAACAAAGTGGTATACCTGCCTATTATCTTGTAGGGCCCCCGAGAACATGCAGAAGTGCCGCAACACGACGTGGCATGGATTCGAGTAATGTCTGAAGTAGTGCTGGAGGAAACTGACACCATGAATCCTGCAGGGCTGTCCATAAATCCGTAAGATTACGAGGGGGTGAAGATCTCTTCTGAGCAGAACTTTGCAAGGCATCTCAGATATACTCAATAATGTTCATGTCTGGGGAGTTTGGTGGCCATCTGAAGTGTTTAAACTCGAAAGAGCGTTTCTGGAGCCACTCTGGACGTTTGGGGTATTGCATAGTCCTCCTGGAATCACCCAAGTCCGTCGGAATGCGCAATGGCCATGAATGGATGCAGGTGATCAGACAGGATTCTTACGTACGTATTACCTTATCGCCTGTCAGAGTCGTATCTAGATGTATCAGGGGTCCCTTATCAGTCCAACCACACTCCCCACACCATTACTGAGCCTCCACCAGCTTCAAGAGCCCCCCGCTGGCATGCAGGGTCCATGGATTCATGAGGTTGTCTCCACAGCCGTACATGTCCATCCGCTCGATACAATCTGAAACGAGACTTGTCCAACCAGGCAACATGTTTGCACTCATCAACAGTCCAATGTCGGTGCTGAAGAGCCCAGGCGAGGATTAAAGCTATGTGTCGTGCAGTCGTCAAGGGTACACGAGTAGGCCTTCGTCTCCGAAAGCCCATATTGATGATGTTTCGGTGAATGGTTGGCACACTGACAGTCGTTGGTGGCCCAGCATTTAAATCTGCAGCCGTTTGCGGAGAGGATGCACTTCTATCGCGTTAAAAGATTGTCTTCAGTCGTCGTTCGTCCCGTTCTTGCAGGATCTTTATCCATCCGCAGCGATTTCCAACATTTAATTTTTTATTGGATTCCTGGTATTCACGGTACACTCGTGAAATGGTCGTACGGGAAAATCCCCACTTCATCGCTACTTCGGAGATGCTGTGTCCCATCGCTTGTGCGCCGATTATGACATCACGTTCAGACTCAAATCTTGATAACCTGCCACTATAGCAACAGCAACCGATCAAACAACTACGCCAGACACTTGTCTTATATAGTCGTTGTCGACCGCAGTGCCGTATTCTGCCTGTTTACGTATCTCTGTATTTAAATACACATACCTATACCAGTTTCTTTTGCACTTGAGTGTATAAATCTCACTACAGTGTTTGATTACATAATTTTCTCGAGTGAATTTTCCAAAATAGCGTAATTATGCTGTTCTCTTTTTGTGCTGTCTTACGTATGTTAGACGTATTTCTTATATTCTTCAGAGATTTGTTTGCTAACAGTTTCGCTGGTCACTACGTCCGCTTCAGAAAAAGTAGTTTATTTAAGTGAAAGTACAGAGAAACAATAGCAGCGTAGAGACCGTATGAGAGCTCGGAAATTTCCTATTTGGGGAATGTGGCTCACGGAGAAACATTACTTCCATAAGCTACACGTTTTCAAGGTTGTCACTTACATCGACTTTTCGACGCTTATGTCGTACGCTTTGTCAAAGTAGTTGTCTTGCCAACGACAACAACGAAACGGTTATGTGAGTTATGAAAAAACAATTCCTGAAAATGTTCACATGCTTGGTTTTAGACAATCAGAGAACCAGTTAATAAATGTATCATGATTCATTTCTTCACGATCATCTCCTGCCTTGTTAGAAGCAGTTCGGGAGACCATCTTGTGAAGTGTCTGCTCAAAACGTATAAATCTGCCTCCCTTGCCGCAAAACGTGGCCGTTCTTCTTTTACTTGTGCCGTATTTCAAGTTCTGCCTGAGAATGTGGCACAAACTAACCACGTTTCCTAAAGCCATACGATATTCACGCCCATAGATCTGCCTACAAAATTGACATCGACACTCGGCTCTACCTTCTCACTCTATCAATAGCTTACGTGCACCGATGTGACCACAGTGAAAACATGGGTTGTCCGGAACTGTAGACAGCAATACAGGATTTCCTTGAAAATAGCCTTCCTTGAGGATTTCCGATAATTTGCTGTGGGTCGGTGTAGATGTTCTTTAATGCTATAATATTCATGAAAATAACAACGTATCGCATCCTCTACAAATGACCATGTTGATAATCCACTTAACATCGTGATGACTTCCCATGATTTTTCGGCTTCCTATTCTTTCCTTTACAATTTCCTGCCTATCTTCACAGCATTGTTTTAGTTTACATTCAAACTTGCAGCATGTCTTTCGATAGACTTGTTATCGGTGCGACGCAAACCACAATTAAGTTTTCTCTGTCGAAGTAGGCACGTAGCGCACAAAACCATTTCTTTTGACTGACCTCCTACAGTCGTCCACTAACCAATAGAGTGACTTCGGACTTTTCAACTGAACAAAATTTGGCGAACGTGCTCCTAATATAGCTCAGTATCATGCAACGAGCAACGCTAATAACAGATGAAGTATTAACCCAATAACTGTAAGAAAAGAAATAAGCAAAATCAAAGGGTTCAGCGAACGATTTTCCACAACACCAAAGTACATGAGCCTGAAGCATACGGAAACTGGAAATTGTTATGGTTCGGGTGAAGGTGTGTGGTTGCAGTTGCTACTGATCCGCTGAGATTAGTTGGGAGAATGCCATGCCTCAACCCACAAATTACATCGTGGCTATCCATTTCAAATAACTCCATACAGAATATAATTATTCGATCAGGTGATTTATCACAAAATTAAGCTGAAGCCATTTGTAAGCTAAGCTATTACACTACTAAAGGAACGCTGGTCAAACAATAAGATCTCAGTACATTCCAGACTGTATGAGTCACATAACTACGCTGTGGGAAAAGGGGTTCCCTGCTGATTAGCTTTATTCGAAGTGAAAATAAAAACGGCATAGTATGCAGCAGATCACCGCCTGCCTGTAAAAATAATCTTTCTCGACCAGACTGAGTGAAATCTCTTTTGGAAAGCCAGCTACAAATAAGATTATAAGAATATATTAAGCGCATTCTAAATGCGATTTATGACAAGATTAACCTAAAACAATATCCAACTATGACTATTCACATAGGAGTCATAATAAAATTATTTGCCCTCGAAGAATGAATGAATTACTAATTCAAAACCAATGTTTTTTTGTGTCTTGTTTTGTGGACATACAACAGGTACGTCAATCCCTCTTGAAGTGATTTATAAAGCAGAAATTCTGTGTCACACTTATTTCAAAAATGGGGCTTTTAACGCCATGCAACAGGACAGACATGCCTTCAGTGATATATTTGAACATTTATTTCACCTGGACCTTCAGCGCTTCTCATACATCTAGCCAGACTTTCTTAGTGAGTTAACAATACATTATGAATAGTACAAGAGCTGTCGATAATGATAATAATAATAGGCAGAGCAACGAATATGTGCTATTTGAGGAATTTCAATCTTATTAACATTGTGTTAAACAAGTTCCTGATTAAATTCCTGTCGAATGTGAGTAATTACATACTAAAGGAAGTACACGAGAGCAGTGCAGAAGGAAATACATCTGTAGGAGAAATCTGACTGTTCCGGGGAAGAGCTAGAAAAAATACTGTGTGATTATCAGATGAGATGGAAGGAAGTAGACAGACGTACACAGGGACGAGGGAAGAAGGAATACCACAAGTGACTGATGCATTGGTTCGCTGCTAGGGAGAAGAATGAAAGGGAACTAGGTCTATGGCAACAGATACAGACTTAAACTACTCTTGAATGCAGTGTGGTTTTGAATCAGATGCAAGTCACTGAGTAGTTTGTTCTGGAGTCGTATAGTCGAAATGGAGAACGTATTGGAGAATGATTTGGTATTTTGCATGCTGTAGCCAATATGCTTGACGTATCAGATGTTGTGTCACTGTTACACAAAGATGATAGCTATCTGTTATGTGAGGAGAGGTATTCAGGACACCAGTTACTAATAATACATAGCGTGCGAGAATTATGTTGCCTATCTACTTGCATACACCTTCTCTGTCGGATCTCACGGAAGGATCAAAGGATCAACCTAACCAATCAGTCGAATGTTACATATTTTATTCCACATAAGAATCAATGTCCCGAAGGACTAATGTTTATTTCTTAATAAATTAACGCAGAAGTTATAGAAAGATTACCAAAATATCAGATATCTTAGTGTGTCATAGGACACTTCTGCTTCAGTTGAATGTTTCGCTGCGCTTTTTGCTGACAATTTTTCTTTCTGCACAAAATTTTTCTCATTCTGATACTCTCAAGACATCTGGACTGCACTGTCCAGGGCTTAATTCTTCCGGAAAAAATACATTAAACAGATGTTTCACCAAGAAGAAACTCAGGTAAAATTATTTGGAATATTAACTTCATCCTCTTTCTTCCTAATATTTTATGTAACGCTTGCATAAAATTGTTATGTTTTGCATACATTTCTTTTGGCGTTTTCTCCCTATCAGACGGCCTGGAAAGGTCTTCCCATGTAATTAGGTTATGCATCTCTTCAACCAATACACTGTAAGAAGGCTTTTGTATTTATCAACCATTTATAAGTATTTCTCCAGACAGATGATATTAAACAATACTAAGAACTGAAGGAACTATGGTGTAGTAACTTTTTCTGTATGTAATTCTTTTAAAATACTTGTAGTTTCCTTTCAGATTTTTCCCATCATATATGGTACTGGAGTGGTAATAAGAGAAAAGTCTATTTTCTTAGAAAAACCCAATCTTCATAGTTTCATTCTGATACATCATTTTCTATTAATACATACGAAGTTGCAGTGAGAAGAGGTAGTAGATAGACACAAATACACACACACACACACACACACACACACACACACACACACACACACAAAGGCTGCTTTGAATACCACTGTGTTATACTAGCCACGCTCCTGCTGGAACTGATACGCCGTTCCCTTACGGCTCTTACTCAGACTTTTGAACTGACTGACGCGGACAGTTGCAGCGGGGGCTATTGTTTGATGTGGATTACGTATCACTTGCAGGAGCGAATTACTGAAGGACAGCAGGAACGAGGCAAAAAGGGAGTGGCATGGAATGAATCAGAACGCCATACGGCAAACTCTAAACA
The DNA here is from genome assembly GCF_023898315.1 of Schistocerca nitens. Lineage (NCBI taxonomy): Eukaryota > Metazoa > Arthropoda > Insecta > Orthoptera > Acrididae > Schistocerca > Schistocerca nitens. The sequence continues at coordinate 182,856,989 of NC_064617.1, read as the reverse complement.
CCGGTACGTCAAGTGGCATCTTTGCTTGATGATACAAATTGAAACGAAACATAAAAAAATGAAGTGAGCCAAACTCGGGCGGAATCTGCACGGTCGATTAAAGACTTTTGATAATCCTCTGATAAACGAACCAGCCTGCGATTTTTAGGCGGTTTCCACGCTTGCTTAGGTAAATACTAGGATATACCTTCATTCAGTATCGGAGAATGTGATCCACAAACAGTTAAAATACAATAACGCAGTGAACAAAGTGTACACGATTCACAGAGATGACGCACACGACGTCTCTCTCCTATGCTGACGTCTGTGGCTATGGGTAGGGCATCCAACCACAAAGTCAAAATGAAGTAAATTTGCCAAATCTTGAGCACAGGGCACCTCGTAAGACTAGATACCGACAAGCCAAAAGATACACAATGTCAGAGATTTAAAGCCCGAATACAAGCTAGTTGGTTGTCTATGCAAAGCACAAATGAGATAAAAAGTTAATACAGACTAATTAACAAAGGGGGTAGGCTACAAACCTGTCTCATCCCAAGTACTGCTTACCTTTCATGCCCCTCAGATCTTATGATTGCAGTCTGATTCCTGTAGAAGTTTTAGATAACCTTTCTTTCTCTATATTTCATTCTTACTATGCTCATAATTTCAAAGGGTTATTCAGATCAACATTTACAATATTTCTGTAAATTATTAAGACATAGATATTCATTTCTGCGGTCTATTTTATGAAACTCAAACCTCCATGTGTCAGACCGTCAGATCGGCATCAAATGTAGTATATGGATAGAATAACAACCAAAACTCCGATGATTTGTCCTATGTGCTGTCATCCAAGAGACCGCGCGTAAGCGGTGAGTAATATGTGACACCTGACCTACGGAGGGCAGGAGAAGCATAACTGTGAGCGTCTGTGGACTAGAGTTCCCGTGAGGAAGAGGGAAGGACGTCAGTTTTTCGTACCAAGGGTCCCGAGTTCGAGCCCTGGTCGTGTCAGTTTTTGTACTGTTTAACGTGTGAAACTGTTATATGGGACACCTTATTCCTGACATGTGAAAAGACTGCTAGTGTTTACAGCCGCGTTTATTGGCAGTCCGCTTTCGCTTCGTTTCTTTGAAAGTAGCAAACCTATAGGGTACATTTGTGGTATCGCAGAACAAACGTAAACAATCGGGACAGAAGAATAAAAGAAGCAGTTGCATCATACGTACGGAAGTATTAATGGATAACAATAATAATAATAATTATTATAATTATTATTGTTACTGTTAATACTTCCATATGTATGGTGCAATAGTTTCATTGTTCTTCTGTTTCCAGTGTTTATGTTTGTTCTATGAAACTACAGGTGTGCTCTTTGGGTTTGCTACTTTCAAACGAACGAAGCGAAAGCGGACTGTCAATAGAACGTTGTTATAAACTCCGAACAGTTCTTTTACACGTCACAAATATGTTGTCCACTATAACAGTTTCTCACGTTCTACGGGACAGAAACTGGCATGACCAGTGCTCGGACTCGGTACGACAAACTAACGCTCTGTTGACTTCTCCACGAAAGCTCTACGCGATGCACGCTCACAATTATGCTTTTCCTGGGCTCCTTCGATCATGCGTTACCAAATTATTTACCGTTTATGCACGTTCTCCTGGACGACAACACATAGCACAAATTACATAGGAGTTTTGGTTGATACTCTGTCGACACACAACGATTGATACCAGTATGACTGTCTGACATATGGAGGTTTTGGTGTAGGATAATATGTAGACCCAATTTTCCGGAACCAAAAGTGATCTTTCCCGAAGCCGACGTCTACCATTCTTTCCATTTACCTGTAAATAACGCGTGTCAGTACTTTGCAACTATGACTTGTTAAACTAACTGTTCTGTAATATTCACACCTACCAGCAAATGCCTTCTTTTGAATCGGCATTATTATATTCCGAAGTCTGAGCACCTGTCCGCATAGCTATTTGTGTTAAAGTGCCGTTTCCGGGAAGGATAGGTGTGCCGGGCCCTGTTCGAATTCACCCGGCGAACTAACGACGAGAGACGGTTTGCGGTCCAGTCTGAGTGTGGTTTTAGGTGGTTTCCCACATCCCATTAGGCGAATACCGGACTGGTATCCAAGTTCCGCCTCAGTTACATGACTAACACTACACGCAGACAGTTGTACTTACACATTTATCGTCCCGGAGAGTAATGGGATTGTGACAGGAAGAGCATCCGACCACCCCTTAAACTAGCCATACCAAATCCGTTAATAACAGTGCCGCCCATGCGCAGACGCGGGACAAAACCACAACACAAGGAAGTGATATTGTTAAATCTGTGTATATTTCGCCATTTTGTGTATGCTGCATACGAGGTGGCATAGTTTTGTTGAGGCTAATTCTCCCAAGAATCTCAGCAATTATGCTCGACTGTGGAGCACTCAAGTTACCTTGCTTCGATTTATGTCTTTCTGTGCTCTGTTTCATTCTTCTCCCAGTATGTTATCTTCACATACAGCTCCTCTGGACACTACTTCCAAGTCTCTGGATTCCTTTTTTTCATCGCAGATCGCGCCGAACAGAATCCAAGGCTTCGCATCAGCGCGACTGTAGTGTCTTCCCGCCCGAGTACGATACTATTCTCAATTATACTAAAATTAAAACAATTTGCACATATCTAATAAGTAACACAGAAAATTATCTACCACCAATATTTTTTTCCAGGACAAAAGTGAATTTTTCTTCTCCACGTCAGTGGTTGCGTTGCATATACATGTTTCTTACAGATAGCACTGGGAAAGTGTTGAGCAAGTATAGTGTGGAAACTAGACCCATCAAGAGAATAGGCAAAAGATATATTATATCCTTTGGCTACACCTGATGTATACAAAATTCCTTGTAGTTGTGGACTGTTTTATATTGGTACCACGAAAAGAAGGTTTAACACCCGTCTGGTTGAACAGAAGGAAATTTGCCACCTGAGACATACGGATAAATCGCCTGTAGTGGGACATGTTTATCAAGCGGTTGATCATGAAATAAAAATCAGTGAGCTGAGCGTCGTATCGAAATCATCGCATTGTCATGCGAGCTTCTACAGAGAGTCTATATTTTAACAGAAAAGAAGAAGGTGTTAAAATAGATAAAATTTGAACGTCAACGTTGCACCATAAGAATGATATTCGATTACTTTCAATCGATAAAGGTTATCATTACCAGAGATAATCTCGTACCACACAACACGTGATGGAGTGTGGTGCCCTCTACACTGCCCATATATTCGGTACTGCCTCGATTTCTGGTTGTAGTCCGCCGCTTTAGCCCTAAAGACGTTCCCCGCAGTAGGAGATGAGACGATAGGAGAAAGTTTTACACATCGACCGCTGCCTATTGGTAGAGAATGTTCAACTGAAGTCAGTATCGGCCGTGAGAGCTTACTTTGTACGATGTCTCGCTGCATTCCGTAACGACGAATAGGAGGCACTGGCAAAGCCATACCGTCTTCGCAGCGGCACCGCTTGGAGGCCGATATACGAAAACTGCTGAACGAAGGACGCCTCGGCGCTGTTCATAATCAACGATTAAAATGACAGCATCTTAGATACAGCACCAGTGTACATTATCTCTTACGCTGCATTTTATCTGTGAATATTGTATATATGCACTTCATGTGAAGAACCTTTTGAAATTGTTAGTATCAAGTGATGGTTATCATTCAGAGACAGTTTTAAATGCTCAGGACATTCCTGTGAAACGGATTATACAAAGTTACGTAAATCTTCATATCTATCTTGTTATACACTCCTTCCAAGTTTCTGGTTTCCTTTCTTTCGTCACAGGTCAGGCTTGACAGAGTTCACACCGTTTCATTAACGTGACAGTAGCCTCTTCCCGGGCGAATACGAACCTATTCTCAATTCTAGTAAAATTATACCAATATTTACATATCTAGTCAGTAATGCAGAAAGCTGTCGACCATCAATATTTTCTTCCATGATACAAGCAAATTTTTCTTTTCCATGTCAGTGGTTGCGTTGCATAAACATATTTCTAAGTCACTGGTAATCAAAGGAGTTGACCGAAGACGTGTGCAAGTTCATGCAAGAGTGAGCGGCTGAGGGTGGGAGCTGCGGACGTTAAGGGGCGACACGTTTCCATGGAGACAGGGAGCACTCCGTTCCTTCGCGAACATCGATCTTCTATTTTTTTTTTAAGATGGGGAAAAGGAGAAAAAACTGGGGAAGAAGAAGGAGAAGCAGCAGCGGCAGCGAAGACAGGGGTGGCGAGACGACGCTAGGAGAGAGGAAGGCGGCAAGGGAAATATTTACATGGTGTCGCGCGTGTAAGCCTAACTAGCAGGGGCCGGATGAAACATGGACGCTACAAAGGATGCAGATGAGGGCCGCTGATCGGAATAGGATATCAGAGGGTGGAGGGAGGTTGGGCCTTTGACCGGGCCAGCGGCGCTCCACTCCACTCTTGTTCTCAAAACACGCGGGGGCGGCGGTGGAGGCGGAGGCGCGCCGACCCTCACAGGCAGTGGAGGCGGCCAGAAAATTAGGTCCCAGCCAGCGGAGGGCGGTTGCTGGAAGCGGTGGCGGAAGGGAGGGTAGGGCCGCGAACTGCACTTTGCCTCCAGGAGCCGGCTAATGTGAAAACCGCACACCTATGGAGGCAGTAACGACTGGTCTCAACTCACATAGTCATATATTCAATGGCAAAAAACTATCGTTTAACAAATTTTATCCAGTGTTTGCTGCAAAACAGGAGGTTCCTTGTCACTCTGCATAATAAGAAAAGCCGATGGAGGACCTTGAAGCATTCTCTCATTCAAGGCAGTGTATTGGCACCCGTACTGTACAGCATCTACATAAACGACCAATCAGAGACGAGGGTTTCTTGAAGAGCGCCCAGGGCAGAGTGATAGAACCGCTGTTGTTCTCACTCTGTATATATATGTTCTGGCACACAAGGTGCGCAGCAACCTACTGTTGTTTGCTGATGATGCTGTGGTGTTTGGGGTGTCGAAGTCGAGCGACTGTAGGAGGATACAAGACGTATCTGACTAAACTTCTAGTTGGTGTGATGAGTGGTATCTAACTCGAAATGTAGGAAAACGTAATTTAATGCGGAAGAGCAGGAATAACAAACCGATAATGTTCGGATACAGCATTAGTAGTGACCCGCTTGACACAGTCACGTCGTTTAAATATCTGGAAGTAACTTTGCAAAGCGATATGTAACACATCCAGCGTGTGAGAATTGTGGTAGGGGAAGCGAATCGTCGACTTCGGTTCATTGGGAGAATTTTGGGAAAGTGTAGTTCATCTGTAAAAGAGACCACATATAGGATGCTGGTGCTACCTCTTTTTGAGTACTGTTCGAGTGTTTATGATCCGTTCCAGGTCGGACTAAAGTAACACATCCAAGCAGTTCATCTAGATTTGTTTCCAGCAAGTTCAGTCAACAACCAGGCACTGATGATGATGAGGTCCCATACTCCGAGCAGCGTAGGGGACGATGCGGGACACACGCACCGCCGTACTAGTGGAGGTGGTTTGCCATTGCCTTCCTCCGACCGTAATGGGGATGAATGATGATGATGAAGACCACACAACAACACCTGTCATCTCGCGGCATGAAAAATCCGTGACCTCGCCGGGAATCGAAAGCGGGACCCAGTGCGCGGGAAACGAGAACGCTACCGCAAGACCATGAGCACGCAAGCATTACGAAGATGCTTTGGGAATACAAATGAGAATTTCTGTAGGGAATGCGATGTTCTTTTGGAGAAGGATTGTTGCGAAAATTTAGAGAACAGGAGTATAAATCTGATTGCACAATGAATCTACTGCCGCCAACATAAATTTCGCGGAAGGACGACGAAGGTAAGAAACGAGAAGTTAGGGCGCATACGGAGGCATGTAGACAGTCTTTTTGCTCGCTCTATTTGCGAGTGGAACAGCAAAAGAAATAACTACTAGTGATCCAGGGTACGCTACGTCACGCACCTTACCGTGGCTTACGGAGTACATATGTACTTATGGAACAAGAACATTTATTTAAGCGAATGGCACAGCAACTACAGCTCAAGGCAAAACCTTTAAGGAAGTGGAGACGAAACTGGCAGTAGCCCTTGAAGATCTGGGTCAGACGCAGGTGTGTGCCTTTAATCTAAGAAACCGGGGAGCCAGGAGCAAGCTAAATACTATCTTCAGCTGACAACAAATCCGTCAATAGATACTCCAAAATTCCTGGGAATAAAGTTTGATCGCAGTCTACCATTCAAAGATCACTGCCTGAAACAAAGATAAAATTATGTGCCGGGAGCAGATCGTCCTTAAACTTACTGCCACTGTCTGCACCCCATAGCCAACGTTCACCGTACGCCTGCCCTGTCACTACACTTCTAGGCAGCAAAATACGCAGCACCAGCTTGGCGAAATTCCACACAAGCCAAACATGAGACAGACCGCATTGTGACTGGCAGCCTACGACCAACTACTGTCCTTAATATTTACCAAATTATGGGTATAGCGCACATCCGCAGAAGAAAAGTCGCAGAAATGGAGAAAAAGAAGCAGGAAATAGATCGCAGACACACCTTGTTCGGATATGAACCAGAAAACCTAGGTTGAGGTGATGCAGGAGCTTCTTTAGCTGTTGGAACTCGCCGAAGAAATCGTTGCATTCTAATACAGATGTATTTTTAGGTACCTATTTCTTTACTATATGCTATGTAACACATTTAATTTTTTGAGATTTTTTGTAACAACGTCTCCCCTTTATTTAATTGATAAAAAATTATATATTACTTATATTACAAAAGTAGGCATACGAAAACACACCTGTATTCCAGTGCAACGCTGTGTCAAAATATCAAAACATTCGGTAAAAAGCCTTCGAAGATCTGCAATTAGGGACATTTACAGTTTCTATCATAAGTACAAACGTAGGTATTCGTTTCTTCAAAATCACAGAGCTGTTAAAGTTCTTCAAGGATTGCTTTGAACTTTTGACGCAATATTTCTTTCAAATACCCACGTGTTTTTATATACCTACTTAAACGCCATCTGGTGTATATGTAATACTACATGTAATAAAAGGGAAACGTTTTAAATGTATGTTGGTTGACACAACGTTGAATTGTAACACAGCTGTCTTGTCAGGTACCTAATTTTAATTCTGTATTATGTTCAAGAAGGGAAAACATTGTTACCAAAAATGTCTAAATGAACCTTCCCCATTTAGTTCAAATTTTTACATGTTACTGTAGTGAAGGATTAGACAAATGTAGACTATATATATATATTGAAATATTGTTGGCATATAGGAAAGTTGTATTTATGGCTTAATTGTTTATGATTAGAATACTGCTACATAATCTGAATTTGGAATAACAATAAATCAGGTTCAAGGTCAGAGGGAGAGTGGAAAATGAAATGGACACAGGGGTGGGAGGAAACCGACATATAAAACGAGAAGGAGGGGATGAACAGAAAAAGGAAGCAGGAGAAGATGGTGACAGAAGAGGCAGGAGAAGATAAACATAGAGATGGCCGGCCGCGGTGGTCTAGCGGTTCTGGCGCTGCAGTCCGGAACCGCGGGACTGCTACGGTCGCAGGTTCGAATCCTGCCTCGGGCATGGGTGTGTGTGATGTCCTTAGGTTAGTTAGGTTTAAGTAGTTCTAAGTTCTAGGGGACTTATGACCTAAGATGTTGAGTCCCATAGTGCTCAGAGCCATTTGAACCATTTTGAACATAGAGATGAGACAGAAGGAAATTAGGACATATATCCAATTCCCATACACACTAGAAACTTGTGGTTTCTCGTGTCTTTCTTTTCCGTTCAAACAGACTGCGCCAAAGGAAAGTGTAGCCGGGTACAGCTATTAAATAAATAAACAGGGAAATGAGGATAAAATCTTGGATAGATGGTTTTATTTCCGCTGTAAGCCCGTCGGGCAAAATTTTTATATTTCCTTGAAATTGCATAGTGGTCGCCTTATAGATGGTGTAGGACTGGTAACAGACGGTCGTGTTTCCCTCTATTTCTGACGTAACTCATGGAAGTAACGGGATGTACATTTGGTCTGTTGGTTGTATGGAACCTGCGCAGTAAGATTTATCGTCGCGTGGACGTGATAGAATGGCAGAAAGGGACCATCGTGTTTAGCGTACCGATAACCATAGTGTGAATGTAATTACCCGCCCTTTGGTGTATCAACACAGACTGTCTACAAGGAACGGAGTACCACTCGGAGTCACGTGACATGGCGGAAGGGCAGTGGTCGTAAGAGGAATCTAACCAACCGGTACCGGCGACGTGGGTTACACTATGTCAATGCCCATCGGCCCCAAATAGAGTTTTGAAACTACCGTAGGCCTTTGTTTCCCTAGTAGCCTTGGTCCGTTAAGATAGTAACCGCGTTACTTGTACTTTAGGTGTGTTGCACACTTTTAGGGTGTCATCTCATTTCGATCGGTTAGTTTGTGTATACGTTTAGTTTGCGTATGCGATCTTTGCCTTAGTCAATTCCCATACAATCCGGAAGCGATTGACCGTCTACAAACTGTGTGAGGATATATAAAGGGCCTTGTATCCTACGGAACAATTATATCCTGCATGATTATCCTCCTGTCTGTTACTTAAAAATTAACAGTATTTACAGTAAAATTGAAACTTTCAATGTTTATTCAGGTTTTACTCGAATATTGTTGATTTGTTAGGTGAAACAGAGGAATGTTGTAGCAAATACCAAAAAATCAATACAGATTTAACATGTAGCGCTATAAAACGCTATTATCTCAAAAATACTTCAATACATCACCGAGTTTGTATGAAACATATTTTCTTTCTTCACAAACAACTTTCGCATTTGTCAACAATAACAGGAAACTTTTCCCTTTGATCATGATGAAGAACGTTCCACTGAGTACAAAATAACGATAATTGTACAGATTTTTATGTATGTGCACGTGAACAATACTTGCATCAAAAGTTATTGCTTTGATTACATAAAAGCGCAGAAGTTATGCGAGGAACTAATTTTTATTACTCATAAAATCCAATTTATGTTTTGTAAGGATATAAAATACACATCCGATCAACACTAGGCAGTATTTGCTTCTAATCATGTGAAAAACAAAAACAAAAAACTAAAAAACAAATAAAAGAGAGAGTGAATCCGTCGACTCCTAATTTCTCTCGCATAGATTCATTTATGTTTCTTCCCGCACCAATGCTACCAGTACTACCGGACATCCTACAACTTACTACGTCATTTATGCACTGTACCGCTAGCCGGGGTGGCCGAGCGGTTCTAGGCGCTACAGTCTGGAACCGAGCGACCGCTACGGTCGCAGTTTCGAATCCTGCCTCGGGCATGGATGTGTGTGCTGTCCTTGGGTTAGTTAGGTTTAAGTAGTTCAAAGTTCTAGGGGACTGATGACCTTAGAAGTTAAGTCCCATAGTGCTCACAGCCATTTTTATGCACTGTACCAAAACTATCGAACCGTAAGTTCGGTAGAGGGCGACTCTACTTTCAAACCAGACAAAGATTGCTGCTGTCAGTGAGAGCAGGTAAATCTCAACCAGTCTCCGAGAGAACACTGCGAAGAGAACTGTACACTGAAGAACCAATCAAACTGGTACGCCTGCCTAATGACGTGTAGGGCCCCCCGAGCGCGCAGAAGGACCAACACGACGTGGCATGGACTCGACTAATGTCCAAGTACTGCTGAATCATGCAGGGCTGTCCATAAATCCGTAAGAGTACGAGGGGGCTGATCACTTCTGAATAGCACGTTGCAAGGCATTCCTGATATGCTCAATAATGTTCATGTCTGGAGAGTTTAAACTCAGAAGAGTATTCTTGGAGCCACTATGTAGCAATTCTGGACATGTGCGATGTCGCATTGTCTTACTGGGAATGCCCAAGTCCGTCGGAATGCACAATGGACATGAATGGGAGCAGGTGATCAAACGACCAGTCCCAACAGCTTCAATTCTGCTATTACCTCGTCTCCTACCTTCCAAACTTCTCAGAAGGTTTGCAGAAGAGTTTCGTGAATCGTGCTTTTGTAGCTCTGATGGTAGAGCATTTGCCCGCGAAAGGCAAAGGTCCCGAGCTCTATTCTCGGTCCGGCACACAGTTTTAATCTGCCAGGAAGTTTCGTTAATACAGAGTGTCTCTAAAATGAAAAAAAAGTAAGAGGGCTGATAGAGGGTGTCACAACAAGCAACTTTCACATAGCTACCAATGTCTGCATCCTTTAGCACTCGGCGCTGGGATTCATTTAACAGCGTTGGTCGCCGCCAGGAAGGTAGGCAAACAACCCGCCATTCGAGCCGACATAGTAGCAACGTGTCCAGTTATATTTTTGACATGAAAGTGAAGGAGAGGCGGGGGTTGACGTTTCATGTCCTTTATCTACAAACAGCTACAAAAACTGCTCGAAATTACGCCATGCTGCTCGAATGCACGCCCTACAACGACGCCTGAATGACTGTCGCATGCTTTCAAACACCCCTGTCTATGTGCGGATTGCATCAGAGGCTGCCACAACTAGCTCTATCAGATCGTCGTCCGTCTCGATAGGTGTTCCGTAAACAACAGGTAACCCCATACGAAAAAATCAAGGAGCGCCAAGTCCAGGCTGTAACACCAGCTCACCACGTCCTATCCAGTTCTCACCAAAGACCTCACCCAAAGGATCTCGCACTAAATGAGCGAAGTGCGAAGATGCACCATCATGTTAGTGTTACGTTAAGTGGGACATGTTCCAATAACTCTGGCAGCGTTCCCCTTAAGAATATTAAGTATCTGTTCGCGTTCAGACGTCGTGGGAGCATGTATAGACCACTCAGAGTATCGCTTACCATACCAGCCCAAACGCTGGCGTGAAGCGCTCCGTTATAAAGGATGCCGTCTGTAAAAAGTACAAAGTGCTTTCAGGATGAATGGCACACTTCTGGAAAAACCATTAGCAGAAGTCAGTACAACACGGAAAATCTTCTGGGTTAAGGGCTTGAACTTTCTGAAGGCAGTGAGGGTGCAATCATCATCATTCCACACACACCAGGCTGAGGAATGGCTTACACCGATTTCTCGAGCAACACATGGTGTGCTTGTTGAGGGTGTCATTCGTAGCAGCTTTAGATACTCAGCTTCGGTCTCTGGTGTAAGCACTGTGCGTTGAATACCGTGTCAGTCCAGCCTTCGCGCGTGTGTCACAAAATGAATGCACTGGATTTCGATAAAGGCCTTAAATGCACATGCGTCATAATGATCCCTTGTCAATGGACAACTCACCTCGAGACCACCTCTCTCTCTTAGGAACAAGCGGATGGCGGTGGACGTTCCGATTCGGAAAGCCCTGAACGTACAATTGTTGAGCAGCGAGGGCATTTCCATCTGCGGCCCCGTAAGCACAGTGCATGTCCGCTCTTTCCTCCCAAGAAAAGCGCTCCATTTTCCAGTCTGCTACTCTCAGTACCAAACACAAGAGCTTCCCCGTATGGTGACGAACTGACGCAGGGTGAACCTGACTCTGCGGTGTACACAGGTACCACCCTCCGTCCGACATCGTATCAAATAGGGATTCGCACTGCCCAACGCAACGTATTCACGTCCCACCAAATGCCGGAAGAAACTCCGTGGTGTTGCCCCGTACGGAATACCTGCTCCCATTTCGACTCGGATGGCGAGCTATATGCACGCGACGGTGTTGATGACGACTAAAAAAATAAAAAAATAAATAAAGAGGTTCAAATGGCTATGGGACCTAACAGCCGAGGGCATCAGTCCCCTAGAACTTAGAACTACTTAAACCTAACTAACCTAAGGACATCACACATCCATGCCCGAGGCAGGATTCGAACCTGTGACCGCAGTGGTCGGGCGGGTCCAGACTGTAGTGCCTAGAACCGCTCGGCCACTCTGGCCGGCAAAGCAACAGTCCATGGAAGTTGAGCAAGGGCATCGTTTTGCTGCAAGACAATGCTATGTGAAAGTAACTTGTTATGACTCTCTCTACCATCCCCCTTGTTTTTTACATTCATTTTAGAGACGCCCTTCATAATCAAGATATTACTGTAATAATAGGTAACAAAATATACTCGTATGTATCACAGATACTGAGGAGGTTCTAGACAATATGTATGTGGAACAAACGTCATATACAGGGAGTTTCAAAATTACACCAACAAACTTCGACAGGATGTAGAGGGTGACTTTAAGAACAAAATGAGGACATGAAACCGTGTCCGGTTCAAATGGTTCAAATGGCTCTGAGCACTATGGGATTTAACATCTGAGATCATCAGTCTAACTAACGTAAGGACATCACACACATCAATGCCCGAGGCAGGATTCGAACCTGCGACCGTAGCAGCAGCGTGGTACCGGACTGAAGCGCATAGAATCGCTCGGCCACAGCGGCCGGCCTCGTGTCCGGCATAGTTGCCAAAAGACGCTAGAGAGCGTCAATTTATATATTCATATATAGGGTGATTCCTATGATGATATTATAAACTCTGAGGAGGACCAAAACAAGAAAGAAATACCCAGAAAACACAGGCCCTAAAATGGGTACCTCAGAAGCTATGAGCGCTATTGTGAAACACATATCCTGTACTTAAAAAGTATTCACAGCTTTTAAGGTATGCATTTTAGAGCTCAAGTTTACTGGATATTTTTTTTCTTGTTATGATCCATACTACAAACTCTGAAAGTTACTTATCCTACAATCTTAGCAACAACAGTACCGCTGCGTGTATTTCATTGAGAAGTGGTAATAGAATCAAGCAAAATAAAAATGTGCAGTAAATATAACTTCCAGAATGCATACCTCAAGGCAGGTGCAAAACTCCAACCATTCATGTGGTGTTCAGTCCTTCTCGGAAGTACTCGCTGCCCGTTCGATGGCCGAACGATTCTAGGCGCTTCAGTCCGGAGCCGCGCAGCTGCTATGGTCGCAGTTCGAATCTTGCCTCGGGCATGGATGTGTATGATGTCCGTAGGTTAGTTAGGTTTAAGTAGTTCTAAGTCTAGGGGACTGATGACCTCAGACGTTAAGTCCCATAGTGTTCAGAGCTATTTTGAACCATTTGAACTACTCGCTACAGAGCGACATTGCATTTAGCCGTGCAATTCGGCACTGTTTCTCGGGGTATTTGGCACGTCATTTTGCAGTCGGCAGGACGTCCTTCAGTTCCGCAGAATCGCGGTATCAGCATTGTTTCTCCTTCGCTACTTATTTGTAGTATAAAGGAAGTTCATAGGTCCAGTGACTGTTTACACAAGAAGTGACAGACTAGGGGTCTGTCGTCCCAATCTTTAAAAAGAAATGGGACTCACAGGAGAGAAAGGTGAGAAATCTCTGTATGTATTATGCACCCACATAATGGACGGCTGCGGCAGATTTGCTACGGAAAGACATTACAATATCAAGCACGAAGAATTTAAGAATTAAGCTGACGATGAAAGAGCAGAAATTCACGATTTGTGTGGGAGTCATTGTACTGTATGTACATTAAGAAGCACTTTGTGCTAAATTAACAAGCATGGGGCACTTGATGAAATTGTTGGTACAGTTTTTGGTAAAATTGAACGAATAATATAGAGACATAATATATTACTGGAAAGTACGTTAATTAAGTCAAGGAGCAATCCTGGAACGATTTTTAGATTTAAGACTCACCATTCTTGAGTTTCTGAATGGAGAAGTAATTCAGGAACGAACATTAAAATACACAGAACTGCCTACAAACCTCTTACTCATAGTGGTGGACTTGTTTGCACGCTACCCAGAGTAAGACGTCGCAAGATGAGGAACTATTAATTTTTTATTTGGTCGGGATACATTTAAAAAGAAAATCGCATTGTGGAAGGGTCAAATCCTAACAAAAAAAACCGTACAAATCCCTGAAAACGCTAAATATGAAGATTTCAATTTGACGTTGAAAGATTTACAGGAATAGTTTTCCAAACGTTAAGGGCGCTGCCAGACATATATTTATTTTTGAGCTGTTTTCGAGACAGTTGGCGGTTTCAGTTGAAAGCGCCCCTTTGCTCGTACATGCGCAGATGAAACCGATAGATCTGCAGTGAGATTCCCGTTTAAAAGGCAAATTCTGTTACAACATAAATGTCCAGTAGTTCTGTGTTGTTTTGCTAGGGAAGAGTTTTTTTTCAATTTTTTTTAGCACTATGGGACTCAATATCTGAGGTCATTAGTCCCCTAGAACTTAGTACTACATAAACCTAACTATCCTAAGGACATCACACACATCCATGCCCGAAGCAGGATTCGAACCTGCGACCGTAAAGGTCGCGCGGCTCCAGACTGAAGCCCAGCTTGATGCCTAGAACCGCTCGGAGACAGGGGCTGGCGGGAAGAATTTGCATGACCTCATAATGAATTTGCAAATCGTGATACAATTTTTCGATCAGCACACGTATGTGTGTAAAACGTTTTTTCGATTATGAAACTGAGTCACGTTACGTGACAAATTGAGTGACAAAAATTTGCGAAACTGTCTGCGTCTGTTCGTGTCCCGACAGTTTGTACAAGTTACAATTTTTATTATGTATTCAGTACGCCAAAAACAAATAAGGCTGAAAATTTTCTTGTTTGTGACCTATGTTGCAACGAAATATGAAACTAAGTTGCATGCGAGATGTTCAGTGCTCGTTGCGCAATTGCATTGTAATCTAAACTCGGTGCGTTCGCAGTTTCCCCCTCTTTCCCCTCTTCTGGCTGACACAAAGTGGCCTGATGGTGGGGGAAGTGTGCAGCCACGTGAAAAAATGCAGTACTCGAACAAGAGCACTGAATGCGTGCAGAATTCCTGGCCATCCTCTCTTGAGACTTATGAACGCATGTTCTTCTTTGCTAATGTGAAAGAACTCTTCTGCTGCAAACTCTTCGCTATTATGAATGAGATACAGAATGCAGTAAACAAATCAGGACACATTCCTCTTTTATTATCCACAGATACCGTGTGCAGTAAACATCTGTTACTGTTATGCTGCAAACTGTACTCACATTTCTGAGTAGCTGCAGTACCTGCATTGGTCCTAAAGGAAACAGTTTGTGTTTCGATATGTTTGTGAAAAGCTTTTACATTGTAGTTTTATCTTTGAACGTAATAGTATAATGAAAGCCTGTTATTCCACGTGGTAAACGGCAGATAATATCTTCAGTTATGGTCTGCCACATGGGAGCAACTGTCGAACCCATGTGCTGGGTGCTGAAAAACATCCAGAACGTTGGGTACGATCTGCACAATTATTCAGCCGTCTCTGGCGGCGTGGGTCCAACACCTGCGGGTCATGGCAGGCCTTACAACATTCGTTGTTGAGTATTGTAACGGATATAGGAAGATCCTGGAGGTAGCGTACCGTACACAGAACTTCAGCACCTGTCTATGATAGCCATCCTCGAGTCTGGACGATCCTGTATGAACAGTTGTTGTACCCATGTTGTTCTGGCGTAACCATAAGCGCCGGAACGAAGACAAGGAACGCAAAACCAGAGAAGTCGGTGAAACGACGTCGGCCAATGGTGCTCGGAATAGGACCGTACCACGACAGGAGCGCCCTCCTCAAACTGAAGTGAATATAAACGCCGCTAGTGCCAGCCTCGACCGCTGAGATCGGCTCAGTACACGGACATTAGTGGACAGTATTAGCACGGCCTAGCAGAGAGTGCTACGATATCAGATTGTAATGATCTATATCCATTGCCTGTCTGAACGTTGCGTATAGCAAGAAATCGGATTTATGTTGCATCTCACCCATGGCTTGCGACACCGTTGCACTTTCAGGTTAAGTATTGTCAACCCGCTTTATTGAAATAAAACTACTAACGTTATTTGCTTGAATTGTTGTATAGCATTCCGAGATCCCAGCATCCTTTAGGCGCCCTATACGTGACGAGTGGGCAGGGCCCAACACATGTCATGTACAGCTTGTCCGAGCACTTCGTCTATAAGATCAGCCTGTCATATCAACAGCTGTAGCAAAGATGTGGTAAAGGTCAACTTTTCACAACAAAGATACTATTCACAGACTAAAATGACAAACCGTTCAAAGTGAGATAGAATCGTAAATTTTCATAAACCTTAAATGTGGGCTGCGGCAAATCCACATGCAGGTGAAGAAACGGGGCAACAGCGCCGGTTTTAATTAATTTATGGGCAGAAATTACTGGCGATAAACTGTTAGCAGATTACATACTCTCAAGTATGTTGACTGGTGACGTATCGTCAGTTCCAATCAAATCTTTTGTGTTAGCAGAAGAGCCAACACCGTGTTACGAGTGGAGGCCGAAATGCACGCGTTTTAGCTCACGCGGGCTGGCGTGAGGAGGGAAGAACTATACTGACGTGAGGTCTGGAACATGACAAGGAATGAGAACTCAGAAAGCAGACTTAATTAGTTTGATAACTTTAATCCATTAATGACGAACGTCGCTCTTGACGGTACATGACTCACAATATTATCTGTTCAGAATACATTCTTGAAGATAGTACTTACGTTGTTGTTGTGGTCTTCAGTCCTGAGACTGGTTTGATGCAGCTCTCCATGCTACTCTATCCTGTGCAAGCTTCTTCATCTCCCAGTACCTACTGCAACCTACATCCTTCTGAATCTGCTTAGTGTATTCATCTCTTGGTCTCCCCCTACCATTTTTACCCTCCACGCTGCCCTCCAATACTAAATTGGTGATCCCTTGATGCCTCAGAACATGTCCTACCAACCGATCCCTTCTTCTGGTCAAGTTGTGCCACAAACTTCTCTTCTCCCCAATCCTATTCAATACCTCCTCATCAGTTACGTGATCTACCCATCTAATCTTGAGCATTCTTCTGTAGCACCACATTTCGAAAGCTTCTATTCTCTTCTTGTCCAAACTATTTACCGTCCATGTTTCACTTCCATACATGGCTACACTCCATACAAATACTTTCAGAAATGACTTCCTGACACTTAAATCTATACTCGATGTCAACAAATTTCTCTTCTTCAGAAACGCTTTCCTTGCCATTGCCAGTCTACATTTTATATCCTCTCTACTTCGACCATCATCAGTTATTTTGCTCCCCAAATAGCAAAACTCCTTTACTACTTTAAGTGTCTCATTTCCTAATCTAATACCCTCAACATCACCCGACTTAATTCGGCTACATTCCATTATCCTCGTTTTGCTTTTGTTGATGTTCATCTTATATCCTCCCTTCAAGACACCATCCATTCCGTTCAACTGCTCTTCCAAGTCCTTTGCTGTCTCTGACAGAATTACAATGTCATCGGCGAACCTCAAAGTTTTTATTTCTTCTCCATGGATTTTAATACCTACTCCGAATTTTTCATTTGTTTCCTTTACTGCTTGCTCAATATACAGGTTGAATAACATCGGGGAGAGGCTACAACCCTGTCTTACTCCCTTCCCAACCGCTGCTTCCCTTTCATGTCCCTCGACTCTTATAACTGCCATCTGGTTTCTGTACAAATTGTAAATAGCCTTTCGCTCCCTGTATTTTACCCCTGCCACCTTTAGAATTTGAAAGAAAGTATTACAGTCAACATTGTCAAAAGCTTTCTCTAAGTCTACAAATGCTAGAAACGTAGGATTGCCTTTCCTTAATCTTTCTTCTAAGATAAGTCGTAAGGTCAGTATTGCCTCACGTGTTCCAGTATTTCTACGGAATCCAAACTGATCTTCCCCGAGGCCGGCTTCTACTAGTTTTTCCATTCGTCTGTAAAGAATTCGTGTTAGTATTTTGCAGCTGTGGCTTATTAAACTGTTTGTCCGGTAATTTTCACATCTGTCAACACCTGCTTTCTTTGGGATTGGAATTATTATATTCTTCTTGAAGTCTGAGGGTATTTCACCAGTTTCATACATCTTGCTCACCAGATGGTAGAGTTTTGTCAGGACTGGCTCTCCCAAGGCCGTCAGTAGTTCCAATGGAATGTTGTCTACTCCGGAGGCCTTGTTTCGACACAGGTCTTTCAGTGCTCTGTCAAACTCTTCACGCAGTATCGTATCTCCCATTTCATCTTCATCTACATCCTCTTCCATTTCCATAATATTGTCTTCAAGTACATCGCCCTTGTACTTATAGTAACTGAATATGGCGCCTTGCTAGGTCGTAGCAAATGACGTAGCTGAAGGCTATGCTAAACTTTCGTCTCTGCAAATAAGAGCGTATGTAGACAGCGAATCATTGCTAGCAAAGTCGGCTGTACAACTGGGGCGAGTGCTAGGGGGTCTCTCTAGACTAGACCTGCCGTGTGGCGGCGCTCGGTCTGCAATCACTGATTGTGGCGACACGCGGGTCCGACGTATACTAACGGACCGCGGCCGATTTAAAGGCTACCACCTAGCAAGTGTGGTGTCTGGCGGTGACACCACAAAATCACTTGTCCGTAGTGCTAGGGGAGGCACCAGCTTGTGACGTGGTACATGCATGATGGAGCATCAGTCCATTTCCTTTAATTGTCCGAGAAAGCTTCACGCAGACATTTAATGGACAATAAATTGGTCGGGATGTTCAGTACAATGGCCAGCTCTTTCACGCGATCTTAATTCCATGGATTGGTGCACACATACCCAACGCGTCGTCAATGCCTGTCAGCGCATCCGTAACCAACCCAGAGGTTTTCAGAGAAGGCGTGGTTCTCTAAGACGTCGGACAGAATCATGTGTTATTATGAATGGGAATGATACTGCGCACCCCTCACAAGTTTCGTATTATCGAGAAACAGGAAACAGAGTGTCACATATATGATAAGCTAATTCGGCGGGTAATGACTAAAGCAAATGCGGTGCTTTTTTTTTTTTGCGGTGATATCTTGTCACGAAATTTCAATCACCAACTTTTTCCCATGAAAGGCAAAAAATGTTGTTGACGTCACCCTACATTGTCATTGTAATCAAATAAGAGAAATTAGACCTCGTACGAAAAGATTTATTATGTTCGTTCCTTGGTGCGCTATTGGAGAACAGAACGATAGAGAAATAGGGTGAAAGTGATTCGCCGAACTCTCTTCCAGCCACTTAAGTGTGAAATGCTGACTAGCCATATAGATGTAGTTAGAATGGAACCTCCGCTGTTCGGTAATAACAGAATGATGTGTTCTCATTTGTCTACTGATTTGTTTACTGCATCCTGTAGGTTGTTCGTAACAGCAATGAGCGTGCAGCAGAGATGTGTTTCATACTGCCGAAGATTAGTATAATTTTCAATTTAGAGGCCATGTATAGTAGAATTTTTGTCCATACTACGGCCTCTCTAAATATGAAATACTTTTTTTTAAATACAGCTTCATAGTATGGACAGGCACAACAATTGAAATTCATGGTAAATTGAACAAAACCGGAAATAGCTGTTAATTGATAATTTACTCACGTCCGGTTTCGCTGCGGTAAAACAGCATCTTCAGGTGCTTCGACGTAGACCGGAAAGCATCCTTGGGGTCTGTATATTTTAAAAAAATTTATTAATGACAACCAATAAAAGTAAACCTAAATAAAAATACTTACAGTAGTGTCGCATAGATTACCACACGAAGAAACCCACAACATTCGTAGTCAAAGAATCCAAATCTACAAAGAAGGGAAGTAGTCAACAAATAATAAGCCAGGAGAGCATTAGAGTGTGTAGTGCAGCTGATCAGGCATTATTACATTAAGTACGGCTCTTTTCGCCATAGTGACTCATCCTCTGAACTATTCGCTGCAATGCTCTGTCGGTTATTGTTTTTTTATGACTTCTCCTCTTTATGGGGTTGGATTCTGTGACTACGAATGTTGGGGCCGCCTCCGTGTGCTAATCTATATGACAGTGCTTTTTGTTTAGGTTTACTTTTATGGGCTGTCTTTAATTAATTTTTGAAACAGACACATTGCAAGGCTGTATTCCTTTCGACGTAGAACCATCTGAAGATGCTGATTTAAGGCAGCGAAACCGGTCCTGAACAAATTATCAATTAACAGCTCTTCATGGTTTAATCGTGTTCATTTTACCATTTTTTTAACTCCCTTTATATATTAAGTTTTAGTGAACAGTGTGGTAAGCAATTGTTTCCATGTATAACTGTGGAACTATGAAGCTGACTTTTCTGTGGAACTATACACTTTCTATGCAGTAATGAAAAGAGGCTTCGAAGAAGATTCAGTGACTTAACATGTGTGCTACTTGATCAAATATTTACAACGTAACAGACCACAAACCACTCTTTCGCCGTACTTCCTGTTACGTACGAGCGTTTGCAACGGAGGGACAAACTTAACTATGTGTATTGATAGTTCATTATACATCATACTGCGAATCGAGAATGTCAAGGAGGATTTTTTCCTGCTAACGACTGAATACTGGCAAGATATTGGCTCGGGAATTTGAAGACCGTATCAAAATCTGTACAGTAGTTCTTCAGACTAGCCCGGACATACAAAAAGAAGCGAGCAAGGGGCTTCAGTTAATATTTTATGTAGAGAGAGAAGATTTAATAAAACATACTTTATTTCCTTAATAAAAGATTTTAGGGTTTCATGCAGTAATCTTATTACGGTTTTAACGTATGATGAATGCAATGTATCTTCAAACGGCAAAAAAACATTTTCTATGTGACACAACCACAGTTTTGCAGGTTTCAGATTTTTTTTCTTTATTTGTAAGGTGAAACCTTGCTTCCTGGATAATTTGATGATTCCAGGTCACCGAGAAGTTTAGATGAGTGAGTGTGAGAGTTTCAAAATATTTGACGTAAATGATTTCATCGCATTGACTTAGAAGCTTAAATTTTTTTACACCACCAGTGTACCATAGACTTTACTACGTGACATCAATTTGAACTTGATACACCGACCGGTTCTAGAGAAAATGGGGTCTCAACAGACGAACAGACATACAAACGTTTAAAATGCGACAATTTTTTTTTCATGTTGTAACGGGATATCCTTCTCCAGTGATACTTTTCCTTAACAGTTGTTGTCGACACCAATATTATTTTTCGAATCTGGGCAGATCAGTATTATCTCAGTTTACTGAAAACTTACATATAACTTTATACAGAGTATCTTACACTTCAAGCTAAAATCTATGAAAATGAATTACTTTATAAAATGTTTTAGTCTAATGTTATAATCGATAAGTACTAGTTCTGAATGTACAGCTGAAATTATTTTCTTAGAAACATTTGAAACTACGAACTTTAGGCACACTTCAAATTTCTGTTATTAATTACGCAATACTGTTCTGGTTACTATGTTTATTTAATGATTCATTTATCAAATAATAATCGAAAGTAATAATGTAACAGAAACTAATAGAAATTCATTGGTTAAGAAAAATTGTAAACCTTTTGAAATATGGTTATTTACGCAGAGTGTGGAATGCCTCTGATGCGATCGGGCTAATTTTTGTATTTTGTGCGAACGATGTAATTTCGGCTTTTTTAATGTGAAAAATCAAAAGACAGTGTGATGAACCAAAATGTGAGAAAATACCAACGTAAATATCAAAGTAAAAACAAAAATTTTGCAACTACAATCTTCAAATTCATTTAGATCAGTCCAACCGTGAGGACCTAAAATGTGACATTTTCAGCTTCAAGAATCAGACCCTTGGACAAGAAGAACTAGAGCCAACCATACACGAAAAGCCAAGCACACTGGAAAATTTATTGTAATCTATGGTCCTCTCAAATCTTCATAAGAGACTAATGTGGACAATAGATGGAATTAGGAAGGAGGGGGAGATTACAGTGTTATATAATTATAAATTAACAGTCGTCTGGTTTTTTCTTTACTTGTACAGTGAAACGTTGGTTCTTATCAAATGTCATGATTCTAGATCAGCAGTCTTAGTTGCTTAGTTTTGATGAGAGAGTTCTCGAGTATCAAAATATGTGACATAAACGGCATTATCTTTTGATTGAATTAACTTATAAGTTCAAAATTTTTACAGCGCCAAGCGATCATAGACCTTAATATATGGCGTAAATTTGAACTGGATGTTGTTGTTGTTGTTGTTCTTGTTGTGGTCTTCAGTTCTGAGACTGGTTTGATGCAGCTCTCCATGCTACTCTATCCTTTTCAAGCTGCTTCATCTCCCAGTACGTACTGCAGCCTAGATCCTTCTGAACCTGCTTAGTGTATTCATCTATTGGTCTCTCTCTACGATTTTTACGCTCCACGCTGCCCTCCAATACTAAATTGTTGATCCCTTGATGCCTCAGAACATGTCCTACCAACCGATCCCTTCTTCTAGTTAAGTTATGCCGCAAACTCCTCTTCTCCCCAATTCTATTCAGTACCTCCTCATTAGTTATGTGATCTACCCATCTAATCTTCAGCATTCCTCTGTAGCACCACATTTCGAAAGCTTCTATTCTCTTCTTGTCCAAACTGTTTATCGTCCATGTTTCACTCCCATACATGGTTACACTCCATACAAATACTTTCAGAAACGACTTCCTGCCACTTAACTCTACACTCGATGTTAACAAATTTCTCTTCTTCAGAAACGCTTTCCTTGCCATTGCCAGTCTACATTTTATATCCTCTCTACTTCGACGATCATGTGTTATTTTGCTCCCAAAATAGCAAAACTCCTTTACTACTTTGAGTGTATCATTTCCTAATCTAATTCCCTCAGCATCACCCGACTTAATTCGACTACATTCCATTATCCTCGTTTTGCTTTTGTTGATGTTCATCTTGTATCCTCCTTTCAAGACACTGTCCATTCCGTTCAACTGCTCTTCCAAGTCCTTTGCTGTCTCTGACAGAATTACAATGTCATCGGTGAACCTCAAGTTTTTATATCTTCTCCATGGGTTGTAATACCTACTCCGAATTTTTCTTTTGTTTCCTTTACTGCTTGCTCAATATACAGACTGAATAGCATCGGGGAGAGGCTACAACCTTGTCTCACCCCCTTCCCAAATACAGCTTTCCTTTCATGCCCCTCAACTCTTATAACTGCAATCCAGTTTCTGTACAAATTGCAAAAATCCTTTCGCTCCCTGTATTTTTACCCCTGCCACCTTTAGAATTTGAAAGAGAGTATTCCAGTGAACATTGTCAAAAGCTTTCTGTAAGTCTACAAATGCTAGGAATGTAGGTTTGCCTTTCCTTAATCTTTCTTCTGAGATAAGTCGTAAGGTCAGTATTGCCTCACGTGTTCCAACATTACTGCGGAATCCAAACTGATCTTAGAAGTTCAAAATTTTTACAGAGCCAAGAGATCATAGACCTTAATATGTGGCGTAAATTTGAACTAGATACGTCTACCTATTCTTGAGAAAAAAGGGTTCGTAACAGTCGGACCGACAGACGGACAACAAGGATTCTGTTTTTTGCAGATAGAGGCACGCAACCCTGAAATAGTCGTGATTTGTTGTTGGAACAGTGTTGTTTTGTGTCGTATAGTAAAGAGTGTCGGGCGTGGTCGGCACTTGGATGGGTGACCATCCAGGCCGCCATGCGCTGTTGCCATTTTTCGTGGTGCACTCAGCCTCGTGATGCCAATTGAGGAGCTACTCGACCGAATAGTAGCGGCTTTGGTCAAGAATACAATGTTACGACCGGGAGAACGGTATGCTGACCCCACGCCCCTCCTATCTGCATCCTCCACCGAGGATGACACGGCGGTTGGAGAGGGAGTGGGAGAGGGAGTGTTTACTACATATATGTATGTAGTAAACAGCCCCGATTATCCACAGAAGAGTTCAACACGGGCCACACTTCCCGGGTGGAAGCCTGTGAAGACCAATGTGAGAGTTACCGACGTAATTACGCAGAACCGGTAGTGTGTCAGTTTCGGGCGAGTCCGGAGGCGCAGACAGGGCAGAGCAGCTGGCGGTGCCGCCTCCCGCCCCCGCCCCCTGCACCAGACGGAACGTGCCGCGCGCGCGCCGCCGCTCTGCGTTAATTGCGGCGTGGCGCGGCGCTGCGCAGCCCGAGGCGAGAGCAAGTGTGATGACTGCAGGCAGGCGGGCGGGCGCCGTACAGAGCAGAGCAGAGCAGACAATGAGCGCAATTTGCCGCCTCGCGCCTGCCGCCCGACTGGGCGCGTGTCTAATTGCGAGGCCGCCCGCGGGTAATGGTTTCATTCCGGGCCGGCGGATCACAGATCAGCGGATTACGTTTCGCAGGCGGAGTGGCGGCCCGGCGGCAGCGGCCAGTACCGGCAATTACTGGACGTGGCGCGGCGCGGCGCGACGCTCGCGCTAATGGCGGCCGGGTTAGCGCTGACGAGCGAACCCCGCGGGCAGTTCTGCGGGGGGTAGCGGGGGAAGCCGCCCTTCAACAAACTGGTCGTGCGCGGCCGCAGAGGGCTGACTGCTCTCTCATACAGCTCATCACGTTGCCAGTGGAGCTGCCATTTCAGTCCTGAGTGTGTGTTCCGAAAGTCTGTGAGAAAAGTAATGAGCCCGATTTTGTATCCACCAAAATAATTCCTTTTTTCGCACAACTATATTTTAGCCTTTACAGTAGTTACCTACGGCAGCTATACACCGGCAGAATCGCTGTTCCCAGTCTTGGTAGCAGCGGTGGAAGGCTTCCGCTTAAGGGGGGGGGGGGGGGGGGGACGACAGGGTGACGGGCGAAAATATTGATCAAAGAAATTCTTCCAATCCATATGTGGCATACAGCAAACCAGTGCTTAACAGTATTGGTTAAAAGCAGTCTTGGTTGCAATTTTAGTTTCTTTATTTTTCAACGACGCGTTTCGCCTTATTTAGGTACCTTCAAGTTATCTTTTCTAGATGGACACGAGAGGCACCAAGATCTGAGTAACGCATTCCCTTTCACAGGAGCGAGTAACAGAGCAAGATGGGAGCTAAGATAATGAGCATAATGCACCACAGCGTGTGTATTATGCTTATTACCTGAGCCCCCATCTTACTGTGTTACTCGCTCCTGTGAACGGGAACGCGTTATGCAGATCTTGGTGTCTCTCGTGTCCATCTAGAAAAGATAACCTGAAGATGCCTAAATAAGGCGAAACGCGTCGTTGAAAAATAAAAAAAAAACTAACATTGCAACCAAGACTTTTTTTAACCAATAATATTGATCAAATTCAGGATTTTTTTCTCCGCACCGGAATTTAGTAGATAAATGGGGTTTGCTCAAATGAATAAAGCATACATAGATGAAGATGTTTGGTTCGTGGGGTGCTCAACTGCGCCGTCATCAACGCCCGTTCAAAGTCGCAATTCTTACACAATCCAATTTTTATACAGTCCGATCTAGCCACTGTCACGAATGATGACGATGATGATGAGAAAATAATGAGGACAACACAAGCACCCAGCTCCCGGGCAGAAAAAGTCCCCGACCTGGCCGTGAATGGAACTTGGAACCCCATGATCCAGAGCTAGCAACGCTAGCCACTTTCTTATGTCATTTTGTTCGTTGAATTTGTTCGTGGCGGACGTCCGATGACACCCGTTCAGGTTCTTCGTTGATCCGTTCACTCAGTTTTTTTATTACAGAGG